>NC_134399.1:125311979-125414494 GCF_050003625.1 Haematobia irritans | reverse complement strand
AAAATTTAGGCAATTTTATTTCTATAGAAATTTTGCCAAACTTTTATTCCTATAGAAAGTTATCGCAAAATTTTATTTCTATATAAAAAATTTTACAAAAATTTTTACTTCTATTCATAATTTTCATTTATCCTTTTTCTATAGAACATGTTGTCAAAACTTTATTTCTATAGAAAATTTTTCAAAATTTTATTTCTATAGAAAATTTTGCCACAATTTTACATCTATAGAATATGTCGTCAAAAATTTTATTTCTATAGAAAATTTTGACAAAATTTTATTTCTGTAGAAAATTCTCCCAAAATATTATTTCTCTAGAAATTTTTAATAAAATTTTATTTCTGTAGAAAATGTATTTCTATAGAATATTTTGCGAAAATTTTATTTCTATAGAAAATTTTATCACTATTCTACTTCTATAGAAAATGCCATCAAAAATTTATTTCTATAGAAAATTTTGACAAAATTTTATTTCTATAGAAACATTTTGTCAAAACTTCATTTCTTTAGGAAATTCTGTCAAAATTTCATTTCTATAGAAAATTTAGCCAAAATTTGATTTCTATAGAAAATTTAGCCAAAATTTGATTTCTATAGAAAATTTTGACAAAATTTAATTTCTATAGAAAAATTTTGTCAAAATTTCATTTCGTTAGGAAATTCTGTCAAAATTTCATTTCTATAGAAAATTTAGCCAAAATTTTTTATTTCTATAGAAAATTTTGCCAAAATTTTATTTCTATAGAAAATTTGTCAAACTTTTATTTCTATAGAAAATTATCGCAAAATTATATTTCTATATAAAAATTTTACAAAATTTTCTTCCTACATAAAATTTTTGGATAATTTTTGTATTTAAACAGATTTTTTATTTAAGTTGATTTCCGTACAAATTTTCTTTCTACAGAAAATTTTGTCTAAATTTCATTTCTATAAAAAATTTGGAAAAAATTCCGATTTGACGAAAATCAACCAAATTCCATTTGGTCCAACCATCGGACCAAATTTGAAAAATAATATTTTTTGACCAATTTTGGCCCAATCGGACCAAAATGGCAACCCTGAGCGTTCATCACATGGGACCAAAATGTGCAATACTATTGACCCCTCCATAACCGTATTAAACCAGAAAGTGTACAATTTTTAACTTTGGGGCCTGCCTCAAATGAAGAATATATATTGAATTGCTACACACTACTTTCGTACGCTTTTCAACGCAAATTATACTCAAGAAAAATCTATCAGTTAAGATGGTAGCCGCCATGGTGCAATGGTTAGCATGCCCGCCTTGCATACACAAGGTCGTGGGTTCGATTCCTGTTCGACCGAACACCAAAATGTTTTTCGGCGGTGGATTATCTCACCTCAGTAATGTTGGTGACATTTCTGAGCTTCTCTGCAATGTGGAACGTCGTTCGGACTCGGCTATAAAAAGGAGGTCCCTTGTCATTGAGCTTAACATGGAAACAGGCAGCACTCAGTGATAAGAGAGAAGTTCACCCATGTGGTATCACAATGGATTGAATATTCTAAGTGAGCCTGATACATCGGGCTGCCACCTTACCTAATCATCAGTTAAGATAGAATTCTACGAACTGTGGAAATCTCCCAATTTCTTTCATATCTAAATTTCAATCGTCAATTCTAATTTTGCTATTCCCACCATCTGTGATTTTTTAAAAGCTTCACAAATTGTAAACTTTCTACTTATCCCACGTATAAAGGTAAGTTATCTGCTGTCATCTGCAACCATGGTTTTTTGGTTTTCCACAGTTTTTCACTTTTTTGCTCGTCTATTGAACAAAAAACTTTACGATGTGATGATATTAACTTATGATGACAATTTTCCATTGTTTCAACCGCAAAAACCACAAGTCATGAATGATGTGGGTGGATCATACAAAACACCAGTCATACACCGATGTGGTCACCCAGTAATCACACACACACACCTCAAAATATCTCAAAGGGTTTGCGCGTAGATTACTGTACACTTCTTGGTAGTATACACTATAGTGTACAGCTACCTATGCCAAAGAAATACAAGAAATGCTTGTTGCTCTTTCTACCTAATAATCATCAGATCACAATGAGGTTATATTCCTAGATGGCCTTTTATATGAGAAATAAAATAAAGGAAGAAGTGTTGATGCGTTCAGAATGCATGTTTTAGAGATACCTCAATCAAAGTGCAAAAACGCTTCAACAATTGGTTCAAAATTTTTCTCTAGGAATACAATTTTGACAAAATTTTCTATAGACCCATAGAAAAAGGTATACGTACCAACTAAGAGGTACTTACAAAATTTTCGTAACTAAAATTTTGACAAAATTTTCTATATAAATAATGTTTTGACAAAATTTGCAATGGTTAGCATGACGGCCTTGCATTCACAAGGTCGTGGGTTCGATTCCTGCTTCGACCGAACACCAAAAAGTTTTTCAGCGGTGGATTATCCCACCTCAGTAATGCTGGTGACATTTCTGAGGGTTTCAAAGCTTCTCTAAGTGGTTTCACTGCAATGTGGAACGCCGTTCGGACTCGGCTATAAAAAGGAGGTCCCTTGTCATTGAGCTTAACATGGAATCGGGCAGCACTCAGTGATAAGAGAGAAGTTCACCAATGTGGTATCACAATGGACTGAATAGTCTAAGTGAGCTTGATACATCGGGCTGCCACCTAACCTAACCTAACCTATAGAAATAAAATTTAGACAAAATTTTCTATAGAAATAAAATTTTGATAAAATTTTCCATAGGAATAAAATTTTGACAAAATTTTCTATAAAAATAAAATTTTGACAAAATTTTTTATAGAAATAAAATTTTGGCTAAATTTTCTATAGAAATGAAATTTTCACAAAATATTCTATAGAAATAGAATTTTTACAAGATATTTGATAGAAATAAAATTGTGACAAAATTTTCTATAGAAATAAAATTTTCACAAAACTTCTATAGATTCATAAATTGTCTATAGAAATAAAATTTTGACCAAATTATCTATAGAAATAAAATTTTGACAAAATTTTCTATAGTCATCTTGCAGTCTCTAGGGCTTTGCCCAAAAAAATTTGACAAACATTATTTTCCTCTGTTGGTTAGGCTACATTTGTAGTTTAGTCAATGCATGGTTTTAAGCTGAAATCAAAAAACAACAACAATACTTAAAGAACAAAACCAACAATAACAAAACAAAACGAATGCAAAAAGGAGGAAGCACGCTCAAAATAAACGCAGCCAACTGCACTCAAATCGATGATTTAACAGTGGCATAGGAAAAGAGATATGTTTGTACGAATTTATTTAGGCATAAACCGGCTATCATGCAAAACCTTTTTTTCGTAAGGTTCAAGTGTGGTTCATTTTTGGGTTTAATGAACTGCCTGAATTTATTCTGATAATTGGTTGATAGTTTTGCTGCAAGTAGAGTATGCTGATGAGGAATGTGGTAATTTTGACAAAATTTTATATAGAAATAAAATTTTCTGCGGAAATAAAATTTTGACAAATTTTTCAATAGAAATAAAATTTTGACAAAACTTTCTATAGAAAAAAAATTTGACAAAACTTTCTTTAGAAATTAAATCTTGACTAAATTTTCTATAGAAACTAAATTTTGAAAAAATTTTTTATATCAATTAAATTTTGACAAAATTTTCTATAGAATTAAAATTTTGACAAAATTTTCTATAGAATAAAATTTTGACAAAATTTTCTATAGAAATAAAATTTTGACAGAATTTTCTATAAAAAGAACAATTTTTGACAAAATTTTCTATATAAAAAAATGTTGACAATTTTTTCTTTAGAAATAAAATGTTAACAAAATTTTCTATAGAAATAAAATTTTGACAAAATTTTATATAGAAATAAAATTTTCTGCAGAATAAAATTTTGGCAAAATTTCTATAGAAATAAAATTTTGGCAAAATTTTCTATAGAAATAAAATTTTGACAAAACTTTCTATAGAAATAAAATTTTGACAAAACTTTCTTTAGAAATTAAATTTTGACAAAACTTTCTTTAGAAATTAAATTTTGACTAAATTTTCTATAGAAATTAAATTTTGACAAACTTTTGTATAGAAATTAAATTTTAACAAACTTTTATATAGAAATTAAATTTCTATATATAAAATAAAATATTGACAACATTTTCTATAGAAATAAAATTTTGAAAAAATTTTCTATAGACATTAGAATTTTTAACTTAATTTACAATTCATATTATTCGCGCTTATGGACAAATTTCAATGGTTCTATTGATCAAGTTCCTTAATCTAATTTGTCCATAAAGCTCCGAGTAATAATTAATTGTAAATTAAGTTATCATGCATTTCGACGTTAATCGTCTGTTTCAGACTAACATGTAAAATAATTAAATTAAATTTTGACAAAATTGTCTATAGAAACAAAATTTTGACAACATTTTCTATCGAAATAAAATGTTGACAACATTTTATAATAGAATAGCGTAACCCGGCCCGCTTCGCTGCGCCTACCGAAGCGTATTTGATCCTTCGTGCTGAAAATAAATTCGAAAAGATTTGAATTCTTTCAAACAAATCGGACTACTTGCTTTTTCGTTTATAAGTACACATACCGCGGATATGCATATGTAAACGGTCGTCTTAAAAAATGTCGGGGATAGGGTGTACCCTTTCCTCCAAATTTTTTAAATAATGTTCTGTATTCAAGTAGTTGGACAATCTTCTATATTTCTTGTGAATTTCAAGGAAAGGTATCCTTCTCCTCAACATATCTGAAAATTAAGCACTATATTATATAACATACATACAAAGAATTACTGTTTCCCATCCAATAAATCGGAAAAAGCAAAAATAGTAAACAATTTTACCACATTAACATTTGCTAAAATGTTGAATAATATGCACCCTCTACGTTGGCTGCCAATTTCATGTAAATTTAAGTTCTTTACTAAAAAGACTAGCGGACTATCACGTACCCTATATTAATTTCGCAACTACTCAATGGTCCCTATAAATTCTATCGAAGTAAATCGACAAAATTTATTTCAATTTTCCCCCTTCCCCAACCAGATATCGAAAAATCATATACTAATTTAAAAATCATGTATAAATTTAATCACCTCCTCCCATGTTCCCGATCAAGTAGATCGGAGATATTTAAATTTTGCACTATTGTTTTAAAGGGACGTCACTTTCCCCGATACAATATCGACAAACGCCGTAGTGAATAGCACCCCTAATCTTCCCTGAAAATTCTTGAAACTTTCCTTCAAGTGTGGGGCAAGGAAGGTTGCCTCTTCGTTCATAACCTTCCCCACTGCCTTTGTAAATTTCAAGAAAATTTAAGAATTTTGTTTTTTTTTTTTTTTTGCAGTTTTAGAGGAGGACCTCCTCCCCGAACAAATATCGAAAAGTGATGTAGCGTATCTTTTGTAAACGTCCCAGAAATGTCAAGCAAATTATAAGCCTAAAGGGGCGGCCTCTCTTCCGTCCAAATATCACAAAATCAGGTATCAACTATTAATATCGTAACCTCTCCCCAGTCCTCTGTAAATTTCAAGTAACTCGGTAAAGTTAAATTGTTTCTCTGTATGTACTTAAGAGAAGCGGATGTCTCCCTATGTCCTTTTATTTTTATTAAAAAATCAGAACCTTGATATAAATTTCATAACCTCACCCATTTTTTTCCGTAAAATTTAAGTTGGGGGAGTTTAGTTTTGTTTTCACTGTACTTAAAAAAAAGTCGGGCAAAGGGGTGGTCCCCCTCCCCGACCAAATATCGAAAAATAATGTAGCGGATTTTTGTCTAGATGCCAACCCCAACATTCAATGAAAATTTCAAGCAAATCGCTTAATTTTGTTCCAAGTTCCAAAAAGTAGGGCAAGGGGGAGGTCCCCTCCCCATCCACATATGAAATCATCAGGTACCCCATATTAATTCCATAACCTCACCGCATGTTCTCTGTAAATCTCAGATAATTTAGAGAATTTTAGTTTTTTCACTGTACTTTAAAAAAAAGTCAAACAAAGGGGAGTTCCGCTCCGCCCCCAATATCGAAATAAAAAGTAGCGGATCTTTGTCTAGATGCCAATCCCAACCTTCAATGAAAATTTCAAGCAAATTGGTCAACTTTGGTCTAATTTTCAAAAAGTCCGACAAAGGGGAGGTCATCCTCCGTGACCAAGCGTCAAAAAATGAGGTACCCTATTTTCACTACATGAACGCCCCCTACGATCTTTGAAAGTTTAAAGTAAATCGGTTCAGCCGTTTCGGAGCCAACTCGGAACATACAAACAAATAAACAAACATAGATTGAATTTTATATATATATATAGATATATAGTAATATTATTATATAATTATTGTAGAAATAAAATTTTGACAAAATTTTCTATACAAAAAAAAAATTTGTCGACATTTTCTATAAAAATAAAATTTTTCACAAAATTTTCTATAGAAATAAAATTTTTCATAAAATTTTCTATAGAAATAAAATTTTGACAAAATTTTCTATACAAAAAAAAAAAATTGTCGACATTTTCTATAAAAATAAAATTTTTCACAAAATTTTCTATAAAAATAAAATTTTTCATAAAATTTTCTATAGAAATAAAATTTTGACAAAATTTTCTATAGAAATGACAAAATTTTCTATCGAAATAAAATGTTGACAAAATTTTGTAATAGAAATATAGTAATAAAATTTTGACAACATTTTCTATAGAAATAAGCTTTTGACTGCATTTTGCAAAATATTATTTTTTTGACAGAATTGTTGTAGAAATAAAATTTTAACAAAATTTTCTATACAAAAAAAAAATGGCGACATTTTCTATAGAAATAAAATGTTGACGAAATTTTCTATAGAAATAAAATTTTGACAATATTTTCTATAGAAACAAAATTTTGACAAAATTTTCTATAGAAATAAAATGTTGACAAAAATTTCTATAGAAATAAAATTTTGACAAAATTTTCTATAGAAATAAAATTTTGACAAAATTTTCTACAGAAATAAATTTTTGACAAAATTTTCTATAGAAATAAAATTTTTCACGAAATTTGCTATAGAAATTTTTGACTACATTTTCTATAGAAATAAAATTTTTCATAAAATTTTCTATAGAAATAAAATTTTGACAAAATTTTTTATAGAAATAAAATTTTGAAAAAATTTTCTACAGAAATAAATTTTTGACAAAATTTTCTATAGAAATAAAATTTTGACAAAATTTACTACAGAAATAAAATTTTGATAAAATGTCCTCCTTTTTTGTAGAAGTGGTAACTATCCCTTTTTTTGATGCAAGCTAAACTCGTTGAAATATTTGAAATTCTACATATTTTTTTAAAGTTGGTAGATTTTTGATAAAATTTTCTTCAAATTTTGGTTGATTTTTTTTTTTTGGCACGAGTGGCAACTGTCGCCTTAGCACATTACAACACCAACGGTGTTGCTATAAAAACGTCTAACGATTATTTCAAGACTTTTCATTGCCAATAAAATGCCATTCATGAAATCGTGAACGTCTGCCTTATGAAACTGTGAACATTCCGTTTTGGTTTTTCGTGAACGTTTCCGTTTCATATTGTTGCCGTTCGTTTACGATTTTGGAACGTATGTTTTTATTTTTACATTGAAAAAATATTAAGGTGGTATTATAGATTGCGCAACCTTAATTTTAGGATGCGCAATTGACACAATATTAAGGACTAATTTCTTTAAAATAATGAAATTTTAATTAAGAGAAAGTTAAAAAAAAAAAACTTATTAAATTTAGGACGCACATTTCCAAAAATCGGAAATTTTTGAACTAAGGCCTCTTTTGCTTAAAGTAAAGAAACATTTTTTTGATTCAAAGCAATCGTCTTTAACTTAACTGAAATGTGGATTTAAGATAAAATCTCTTCATATATAGGTTGACTTATTTTAAGGATTTTACATCTTTGATTTAAAAGTTTTGTTAAGAAAGCCTTTTCTACTTTGAAGTAACCTTTGTAATTTGGATTTTTAAATTGGCATTTGTTTGTACTTGAACAGCTTTATTAATATATCGGGAAAAGAGAATGAAAATTTAATAAATGAGATCTGTATCATAAATTTAATTTTATTGATCCGAGATATCCAAATAGATCGCTAAAAAATTTCTTTATTTTAAAGAAGCCGCATTTTCGGCTCGAAAGCAATAACAAAATTCTTAAAAGAAGGACAAAATCTTTGGATCCATGTAAACTTTTTTTTTAGTATGTATGAATAAAATTTTGACTACATTTTTTCCAAGAAAAATTTTTGACAAAATTTCCTATAGAAATAAAATTTTGACAAATTTTTCTATAGAAAAGAAAATTTTTTATAGAAGTAAATTTTTGACAAATTTTTCTATAGAAAAGAAAATTTTCTATAGAAATAAAATTTTGACAATCTTTTTTATAGAAATAAAATTTTGACTAAAGTTTATATAAAATCAATATTAAATCGACACATTTAAAAATATTAATTCTCATTTTAGGTAATACTATCAAAGTCCATTGTGTCCTTTTGTAGAAAATCCATTTTGTAGAAGTAGCAATTTTTTCCTTGTTGGTGCAAGCTAAAAATTTTTAAAACTTTGATTTTATTATATTTATAATTCAAGGGGTATTTATAAAAAATTAAATATATTTATATAAATTATAATAATAAATCATCCCTTTCGAAGAAACATTTTTTTTCATAATAACCACAAAAATTTGATCAAATCTCTAAAATATGATTTTTTTTATTTGATAGTTTTATGGTCAAATTTTCTTCAAATTTTGGTAGATTATTTTTGGCCCGAGTAGCAACCGTGAACATAAGGCCTTGAAATAAAAGGCCCCTAGATGGTATATCACAAGAAAAAACCCATAAGTGCACTTTACTAACTTTTACGTGTATTTGCACATATGTGTCAGTTTGTATGTGTGTGTTTGTTTTTCTTTTCCAATTTTGTGCACTCGGATACCTAAAAGACTGTTGTTAAGTCCTTAGATGACAATTATTTTTATTACTCTTGGCGCTTGTTGGTGGCCCTCTCTTGCTCTGGCAAGACCCAAACAAACCACAGTATTTTCATTTGCCAAGTGAAAAAGTATTCCATCTATTCTTTGTTATTCGTTTAGAGCATCCAGAACGTAGTAGTGTTGAACAATTTCCGGTATTATTTGTGTGGCGCGTTAGTTGCATTGTTCATTCCTTTGGTATTTTGACAAATTTATTTACTTACCCGTGGTGAATTTATATGTGTATTGTGTTCGTGTGTGTGTGCGTATATGTGTGACAAAGTGAGTTTATCAACAAACAAGTGAAAAAGTGTTAAAGTTAAGCTAAATTGTCTAACAAATTACCTTGAATTATTTAGGATACGTGATAAAAATGTGAGAATGACTATACTCCACTGAGTATCTTATGTTTGTGGTTAACTTAACATAGAACCACGTTGAAATCGGGTTTCGCTAACAGCGTGCTGTATATATTGCATTTAACTTTAGTTCGTTGTCGACGAAACCTGCATATAACGTGGTCTAAACAACTGTTGCATCAAGAATTTGTAATATAAGAAATTAAATTTAATCAAATATATCAAAGTTTTAAGAAAAAAAAAACAAGTATATACGGCCGTAAGTTCGGCCAGGCCGAATCTTATGTACCCTCCTCCATGGATTGCGTAGAAACTTCTACGAAAGACTGTCATCCACAATCGAATTACTTGGGTTGTGGTATCTTAAAAATTCTTAACATCGTTTTCTAAATTGTGAGTTAGTCCATACGTGGTATATATTAGACAAAAGAGGTATGTATAGGAGAGTCTACCAATAATTACGAATCGATATGAACTTTTTGCACGATACGTAGAAAGCCAGAATTGAAATATGGGGGTCGCTTATATGGGGACTATATACAATTATGAACTTGATATGGATCAATTTTTGAGTGAATGGAAATCGATTTATCTGAGGGATATATATAACTATACACCGATATGGACCTAGTGAGGCATGGTTGTTAACGACTACTAACAACGATACTAGCACAATGTACCAAATTTCAACTCACTCGGATGAAATTTGCTCCTCCAAGAGGCTCCAAAACTAAATCTCGGGATCGGTTTATATGGACGCTATACATATGATTATGGACTGATATAGACTACTTTTGGCATTTTTGTTAAATATCATATACTACCACCACGTACCAAATTTCAACCAGATCGGATAAATTCTGCTTCTCCAAAAGGCACCGGAGGTCAAATCTGGGGATCGTTTTATATGGGGGCTATATATAATTATGGACTGATATGAACCAATTCCTGCATGGTTGCTGGATACCATATACTAACATAACGTACAAATTTCAACCGAATCTGATGGATTTTGCTCTTCCAAGGGGCTCCGGAATTCAAATCTGGGGATTGGTTTGTATAGGGGCTATATATAATTATGGACCGATTTCGACCAATTTTTGCATGGGTGTTTGAGGCCATATATTAACATCACGTTCCAAGTTTCAACTGAATCAGATGAATTTTAGTCTTCCAAGAGGCTCCAAAGGTCAAATCTGGTGATCGGTTTATATGGGGGCTAAATTTCAAGGGCCGATGTTGATTTTGAATAAAACACAAACTATTTAGGAAATTATTGTAATTTTATTATACCCTGCGCCATACTGTGGAACAGGGTATTAGAAGTTAGTGCTTATGTTTGTAACACCCAGAAGGAGACGAGATACACACATGGTGTGTTTGGCAATAATGCTCAGGGTGGGTCCCTGTGTCGATATAACCCTGTCCGTCTGTCCGTCCGTCTGTCTGTGAACACATTTTTGTGATCAAAGTCTAGGTCGCAATTTAAGTCCAATCGCCTTCAAATTTGGCACATGTTCCTAATTTGGGTCAGAATAGAACCCTATTGATTTTGGAAGAAATCGGTTCAGATTTAGATATTGATATTAGATATTGATTGATTCCGAGCCAAAGAAGCGGAGAATACAAGTAAGGATACTTTTAAGACACAATTCTCTTTTAAATTTAGGTTTTGTGTACTTGCTTCTAGGAAGCAAATTTTAATTTTTCACTTTCTCAGCTTTTTTTCTTCTCATATGCTATCAAAGTCCTTTAAAAACGAGTAACGGCAACTTTATTTTCCAAATTAAGACTCGACTTCCAGTAGAAATTATGCTATGTTTGAAGTAAAAAACTTCTTTAAAATAAAGTTTTGAAAAACATGTCCTATATTTGAACGATTTTTTGCTTTGTAGTCAAGATGCAAAAAGACAACAAATTTAAGGACAATTTCATTAAATTTAAAGAATTTTTCTGAATTATTAAAGTCAAGTTGACCTTAGTCCAAATATTTTTTCTTTCATGTTATGACACCCATTTTTAAGTGAAATCACTTAATTATAAGGACAATACGACTTCATTGAAAAGTTTATCGACTTTTCGAAAAGGAAAATAACTTTATTTTAGAGAAATGTGTCTTTTATGCTAAGCAAAATTTGAATTCGTATTTTAAAGACATGAAATCTTTGACCTCACGACAATATTTTTTTCAGTGTAGAAACTTCTACGAAATACTGCCATCCACAATCGAATTGCTTGGCTTGTGGTATCTTAAAACTTCTTAACATCGTTTTCTAAATTGTGAGTTAGTCCATACGTGGTATATATTAGACAAAAAAGGTAACAGGTTGGCTGATAAGTCCACGGTCTGACACATAGATGGCGTCGCTAGTATTAAATGCATATTATTTTTATATAGTACCAACCTTCAAATGACTCGTGTCAAAATTTGACGTCTGCAAGTCAATCAGTTTGTGAGATAGAGCGTCTTTTGCGAAGCAACTTTTGTTATTGTGAAAAAAGTGGAAAAAAAGTAATTTCGGGTTTTGAACGCAGTGGACGCCCGAAAGAGGTGGTTACCGACGAAAACATCAAAAAAATCCACAAAATGATTTTGAATGACCGTAAAATGAAGTTGATCGAGGAACGTGTTGGTCATATCATTCATCTATATTTAGATATGCGGAAGCTCTGTGCAACATGGATGCCGCGCGAGCTCACATTTGACCAAAAACAACAACGTGTTGATGATTCTGAGCGGTGTTTGCAGCTGTTAACTCGTAGTACACCCGAGTTTTTCCGTCCATATGTGAGAATGGATGAAACATGACTCCATCACTGCACTCCTGAGTCCAATCGACAGTCAGCTGAGTGGACAGTGACCGGTGAACCGTCTCCGAAGCGTGGAAAGACTCAAAAGTCCGCTGGCAAAGAATGGCCTCTGTTTTTTGGGATGCGCATGGAATAATTTTTATCGATTATCTTGAGAAGGGAAAAACCATCAACAGTGACTTTTATATGGCGTTATTGGAGCGTTTGAAGGTCGAAATCGCGGTAAAATGGCCCCATATGAAGAAGAAACAAGTATATACGGCCGTAAGTTCGGCCAGGCCGAATCTTATGTACCCTCCACCATGGATTGCGTAGGAACTTCTACTAAAGGCTGTCATCCACAATCGAATTACTTGGGTTGCGATAACACTTGCCGATGGCAAGGTATCGTAAAACTTTTTAACACTGTCTTCAAAATTGTAAGTTAGCCCATACGGGGTATATATTAAACAAAAAAAGGCCGATTAAATACGTATATAATATAGTTTGACAAAATTTGACAAAATGAAAACTTGACAAAATCTTCTATAGAAATAAAATTTTGACAAAATTTTCTATAGAAATAAAAACTTGACAAAATTTTCTATAGAAATAAAATGTTGACAAAATTTTCTATGGAAGTAAAATGTTGACAAAATTTTGTATAGAAATAAAATATTGACAAAATTTTCTACAGAAATAATTTTTTTACAAAATTTTCTATAAAAATAAAATTTTGACAAAACTTTCTATGGAAATAAAATTTTGACAAACATTTCTATAGAAATAAACGTTTGACAAAACTTTCTATAGAAATGAAATTTTGACACAACTTTCTATAGTAATAAAATTTGACAAAATTTTCTATGGAAATAAAGTTTTGGTAGATTATTTTTGGCGAAATGGACCAATTTTTGTGTAATAAGTCATCGGCTATATATAACTAAAGACCGATATTGACCAATTTTTACATGGCTGTTAGAGGCCATATATTGACAAAATGTACCAAATTTCAACCGCATCGGATGACTTTTGCTATATATAATTATGGACCAATATGGACCAATTTTTGCATGGTTGTTAGATACTATATACTAACACCATGTACCAAATTTCAACTAGATCGGATGAATTTCGCTCCTCCAAGAGGCTCCTGAGGTCAAATCTGGGGATCGGTTTATATGGGAGCTATATATAATTATGAACCGATATGGACCAATTTTTGCATGGTTGTTAGAGACTATATACTAACACCACGTACTAAATTTCAATTGGATCGGATGAATTTTGCTCCTCCAAGAGGCTCCGGAGTTCAAATCTGGGGATCGGTTTATATGGGAGCTATATATAATTATGAACCGATATGGACCAATTTTTGCATGGTTGTTAGAGGCCGTATACTAACATCAGGTACCAAATTTCAACAGGATCGGATGAATTTTGCCCCTCCAATAGGCTCCGGAGGTCAAATCTGGGGATCGGTTTATATGGGGGCTATATATAATTATGGACCGATATGGACCAATTTTTGCATGGTTGTTAGAGACCATATACTAACATCAGGTACCACATTTCAACCGGATCGGATGAATTTTTCCCCTCCAAGAGGCTCCGGAGGTCAAATCTGGGGATCGGTTTATATGGAGGCTATATATAATTATGGACCGACATGGACCAATTTTTGCATGGGTGTTAGAGACCGTATACTAAGACCACGTACTAAATTTCAACCGGATCGGATGAATTTTGCTCCTCCAAGAGGCTCCGGAGGTCAAATCTGGGGATCGATTTATATGGGAGCTATATATAATTATGGACCGATATGGACCAATTTTTACATGGTTGTTAGAGGCCGTATACTAACATCAGGTACCAAATTTCAACCGGATCGGATGAATTTTGCTGCTCCGGGAGGCTCCCCAAACCAAATTTGGGGATCGGTTTATATGGGGGCTATACGTAAACGTGGTCCGATATGGCCGATTTTCAATACCATCCGACCTACATCAATAACAACTACTTGTGCCAAGTTTCAAGTCGATAGCTTGTTTCGTTCGGAAGTTAGCGTGATTTCCACAGACGGACGGACAGCCGGACAGACGGACAGACGGACGGACGGACGGACATGCTTAGATCGACTCAGAATTTCACCACGACCCAGAATATATATACTTTATGGGGTCTTAGAGCAATATTTCGATGTGTTACAAACGGAATGACAAAGTTAATATACCCCCATCCTATGGTGGAGGGTATAAAAAGTGTTGTTCCACCAAGACAACGCACCGTGCCTCAAGTCATTGAGAACGATAGCAAAAATTGATGAATTGGGCTTCGAATTGCCACCCACCGTATTCTCCAGATCTGGCCCCCAGCGACTTTTTCTTGTTCTCAGACCTCAAAAGGATGCTCGCAGGGAAAAAATTTGGATGCAATGAAGAGGTGATCGACGAAACTGAGGCCTATTTTGAGGCAAAACCGAAGGAGTACTACCAAAATGGTATCAAAAAATTGGAAGGTCGTTATAATGGTTGTATCGCTCTTGAAGGGAACTATGTTGAATAATAAAAACGAATTTTGACAAAAAAATGTGTTTTTCTTTGTTAGAACGCGGACTTATCAGCCAACCTGTTAAATTCGGAAGTTAGGTCTATATAGGGGATATACCAAAACATGGACCAATACTCGCCACCTCTTAATGTTCCTCAAATACCTCTAGAATTCCACTTTCAGACGAATTGGGTGAAATCTACGAATTATAGAAGCCCAAGAAGTAAAATCGGGAGATCGGTCTATATAGGTTAGGTTAGGTGGCATCCCGATGTATCAGGCTCACTTAGACTATTCAGTCCATTGTGATACCACATTGGTGAACTTCTCTCTTATCACTGAGTGCTGCCCGATTCCATCTTAAGCTCAATGACAAGGCACCTCTTTTTTATAGCCGAGTCCGAACGGCGTTCCACATTGCAGTGAAACCACTTAGAGAAGCTTTGAAACCCGCAGTAATGTCACCAGCATTACTGAGGTGGGATAATCCACCGCTGAAAAACTTTTTGGTGTTCGGTCGAAGCAGGAATCGAACCCACGACCTTGTGTATGCTTGGCGGGCATGCTAACCATTGCACCACGGTGGCTCCCATCAGTCTATATAGGGGCTATACCAAAACATGGACCGATAGGCACCATTTGCGACAAACCTATTTGTGATCTTAAAATACCTCCAGATTTTCAATTTCAAGTAAATCGGCTAGAAAATATAGTCTCTAGACGTCCAAGAAGTAAAATCGGGAGTTCGGTCTATATGGGGGAATACCAAAAAATTGACCGATACACCTCAATTTCGACACACCTATTTGTGGTCCCAAAATACCTCTAGATTTCCAATTTCAGGCAAATCGGGTAACAAATACAGTTTATAGAAGCCCAAGCATAAAAATCGGGAGATCGGTCTATATGGGTGCTATACCAAAACATGGACCGATACGTACCATTTTCGACAAACCTCTTTATGGTCCCAAAATACCTCTAGATTTAAAATTTCACGCAAATCGGGTATTAAATACAGTTTTTAGAAGCCAAAAAAATAAAATCGGGAGATCGGTCTATATGGAGGCTATAACATGGACCGATACACCCCATTTTCGACACACCTCTTTTAGGTCCAAAAATACTTCCAGATTTTCAATTTCAGGCAAATCGAATAGAAAATACAGTTTCTAGGCGCCCAAAAAGCAAAATCGGGAGGTCGATCTATATGGGGGCTATACCAAAACATGGACCGATACATACCATTTTCTACACACCTCTTTATGGTCCTAAAATACCTCTAGATTTAAAATTTCACGTAAATCGGATATTAAATACAGTTTTTAGAATCCCAAGAAATAAAATCGGGAGATCGGTCTATATGGAGGCTATACCAAAAAATAGACCGATACACCCCATTTTCAACACACCTCTTTAAGGTCCAAAAATACTTATTGTTGTTTTTGATCCCAGCTTAAAACCATGCATTGACTAAACTGCAAGTGTAGCTTAACCAACAGAGGAAAAGTATGATTGTCAAATTTATTTGGACAAAGCCATATAAACTGCAAGATGGTTGGATGTACAGCTATTTCGGAATTACCACATTCCTCATCAGCATCCTCTACTACAAAAATACTTCCAGATTTTCAATTTCATGCAAATCGGATAGAAAATACAGTTTCTAGGCGCCCAAAAAGCAAAATTGGGAGATCGATCTATATGGGGGCTATACCAAAACATGGACCGATGGGCACCATTTTCGGCACACCTTTTTATGGTCCTCAAGTACCTCTAGATCGGGAAATCGGTTTGTATGGGGACTATATCGAAACTTGGACCGATATAGCCCATCTTCGAACTTGACCTGCCTGCAAACAAAAAACGAATCTGTGCCAAATTTCAGGACGATAGCTCCTTTATTGAAGGCTGTAGCGTGATTACAACAGACAGACAGACGGACATTTCTCCCTGATCAAGGATACATATACTTTATATAGTCGGAAATCGATATTTCGATGTGTTACACACGGAATGACAAACCTATATATAACAATCAGTACCACCTTCATAACAATCAAATTCTATATTTGGCAATAAAGTTGAGTTTCTTAAGCTCCTGAAAGTCTAATCCTATCACTGGGGCTATATATGATTATGGACCGATATGGGCCATTTTTTGCATGGTTGTTAGCATCCATATACTAATACAAAATAAAAAACGTCAACCGCATCGGATGAAATTTGCTCCTCCAAGAGGCTACAGTACCAAATCTGGGGATCGGTTTATATGAGGGCTATATTTTAATCTGAACCAATTTTGAGGCAACTTCGCAAAAGGGTATATATGATTTATCGGTCGATATATATGTATTAGAAGTATAGGCAAACCGGAGTAATTTTTATCAGTTCTCGACTTAGCAGTGGCGATTTTATAATGAAAATGTGGGTATTTAGCCATTTTTGCCCAATCGGAAGAACATATATATGGAAGCTATATCGAAATCTGAACCGATTTCAATAAAATTTGCCATGCATAGTTGCTATGTTAATTCATTCTACTCCCTGTGCAAAATTTAGATTTAAATCGGCTTACAATTTTGACTTCTGTAGTCATATGACGGAAAATCGGGGGAAAGATATACATATATGGGAGCTATATCTAAATCTGAACCGATTTCAATCAAAATTGGCATGCATATCCAGAACCTTAATTCTACTCCCTGTGTAATGTTTCACATAAATCGGGGTAAAACTTTGGTCTCTGTGGGTATATGATTCTAAATCGGTCGAAAGATATATATGTGGGAGCTATATCTAACTCTAAACCGATTTAAACCAAATTTAGCAAGCGTTTTCAAAATTTCACCTAATTCAGAGTACAACTTTGACCTCAATGGTCATATTAGTGCAAATAGGGCGAATGATATATATATATATATATATATATATATATATATATATATATATATATATATATATATATATATATATATATATATATATATATATATATATATATATATATATATATATATATATATATATATATATATATATATATATATATATATATATATATATATATATATATATATATATATATATATGATGAGGAATGTGGTAATTCCGAAACAGCTGTACATCCAACCATTTTGCAGTTTATATGGCTTTGTCCAAATAAATTTGACAATCATACTTTTCCTCTGTTGGTTAAGCTACACTTGCAGTTTAGTCAATGCATGGTTTTAAGCTGGGATCAAAAACAACAATAAGTATTTTTGGACCTTAAAGAGGTGTGTCGAAAATGGGGTGCATCGGTCTATTTTTTGGTATAGCCTCCATATAGACCGATCTCCCGATTTTATTTCTTGGGATTCTAAAAACTGTATTTAATACCCGATTTACGTGAAATTTTAAATCTAGAGGTATTTTGGGACCATAAAGAGGTGTGTAGAAAATGGTACGTATCGGTCCATGTTTTGGTATAGCCCCCATATAGATCGACCTCCCGATTTTGCTTTTTGGGCGCCTAGAAACTGTATTTTCTATTCGATTTGCCTGAAATTGAAAATCTGGAAGTATTTTTGGACCTTAAAGAGGTGTGTCGAAAATGGGGTGTATCGGTCCATGTTATAGCCTCCATATAGACCGATCTCCCGATTTTATTTTTTGGGCTTCTAAAAACTGTATTTAATACCCGATTTGCGTGAAATTTTAAATCTAGAGGTATTTTGGGACCATAAAGAGGTGTGTCGAAAATGGTACGTATCGGTCCATGTTTTGGTATAGCACCCATATAGACCGATCTCCCGATTTTGCTTTTTGGGCGCCTAGAAACTGTATTTTCTATTCGATTTGCCTGAAATTGAAAATCTGGAAGTATTTTTGGACCTTAAAGAGGTGTGTCGAAAATGGGGTGTATCGGTCCATGTTATAGCCTCCATATAGACCGATCTCCCGATTTTATTTTTTGGGCTTCTAAAAACTGTATTTAATATCCGATTTGCGTGAAATTTTAAATCTAGAGGTATTTTGGGACCATAAAGAGGTGTGTCGAAAATGGTACGTATCGGTCCATGTTTTGGTATAGCACCCATATAGACCGATCTCCCGATTTTTATACTTGGGCTTCTATAAACTGTATTTGTTACCCGATTTGCCTGAAATTGGAAATCTAGAGGTATTTTGGGACCACAAATAGGTGTGTCGAAATTGAGGTGTATCGGTCAATTTTTTGGTATTCCCCCATCTAGACCGAACTCCCGAGTTGTGGGTTCGATTCCTACTTCGACCGAACACCAAAAAGTTTTTCAACGGTGGATTATCCCACCTCAGTAATGCTGGTGACATTTCTGAGGGTTTCAAAGCTTCTCTAAGTGGTTTCACTGCAATGTGGAACGCCGTTCGGACTCGGCTATAAAAAAGAGGTGCCTTGTCATTGAGCTTAAGATGGAATCGGGCAGCACTCAGTGATAAGAGAGAAGTTCACCAATGTGGTATCACAATGGACTGAATAGTCTAAGTGAGCCTGATACATCGGGATGCCACCTAACCTAACCTATATAGACTGATCTCCCGATTTTACTTCTTGGGCTTCTATAATTCGTAGATTTCACGCAATTCGTCTGAAAGTAGAATTCTAGAGGTATTTGAGGAACATTAAGAGGTGGCGAGTATTGGTCCATGTTTCGGTATATCCCCTATATAGACCTAACTTCCGAATTTAACAGGTTGGCTGATAAGTCCGCGGTCTAACAAAGAAAAACACATTTTTTTGTCAAAATTCGTTTTTATTATTCAACAAAGTTCCCTTCAAGAGTGATACAACCATTATAACGACCTTCCAATTTTTTGATACCATTTTGGTAGTACTCCTTCGGTTTTGCCTCAAAATAGGCCTCAGTTTCGGCGATCACCTCTTCATTGCATCCAAATTTTTTCCCTGCGAGCATCCTTTTGAGGTCTGGGAACAAGAAAAAGTCGCTGAGGGCCAGATCTGGAGAATACGGTGGGTGGCAATTCGAAGCCCAATTCATCAATTTTTGCTATCGTTCTCAATGACTTGTGGCACGGTGCGTTGTCTTGGTGGAACAACACTTTTTTCTTCTTCATATGGGGCCATTTTGCCGCGATTTCGACCTTCAAACGCTCCAATAACGCCATATAAAAGTCACTGTTGATGGTTTTCCCTTCTCAAGATAATCGATAAAAATTATTCCATGCGCATCCCAAAAAACAGAGGCCATTCTTTGCCAGCGGACTTTTGAGTCTTTCCACGCTTCGGAGACGGTTCACCGGTCACTGTCCACTCAGCTGACTGTCGATTGGACTCAGGAGTGCAGTGATGGAGCCATGTTTCATCCATTCTCACATATGGACGGAAAAACTCGGGTGTACTACGAGTTAACAGCTGCAAACACCGCTCAGAATCATCAACACGTTGTTGTTTTTGGTCAAATGTGAGCTCGCGCGGCATCCATGTTGCACAGAGCTTCCGCATATCTAAATATAGATGAATGATATGACCAACACGTTCCTCGATCAACTTCATTTTACGGTCATTCAAAATCATTTTGTGGATTTTTTTGATGTTTTCGTCGGTAACCACCTCTTTCGGGCGTCCACTGCGTTCAAAACCCGAAATTACTTTTTTTCCACTTTTTTCACAATAACAAAAGTTGCTTCACAAAAGACGCTCTATCTCACAAACTAATTGACTTGCAGACGTCAAATTTTGACACGAGGTGAAGGTTGGTACTATATAAAAATAATATGCATTTAATACTAGCGACGCCATCTATGTGTCAGACCGTGGACTTATCAGCCAACCTGTTACCTTTTTTGTCTAATATATACCACGTATGGACTAACTCACAATTTAGAAAACGATGTTAAGAAGTTTTAAGATACCACAAGCCAAGCAATTCGATTGTGGATGGCAGTATTTCGTAGAAGTTTCTACACTGAAAAAAATATTGTCGTGAGGTCAAAGATTTCATGTCTTTAAAATACGAATACAAATTTTGCTTAGCATAAAAGACGCATTTCTCTAAAATAAAGTTATTTTCCTTTTCGAAAAGTCGATAAACTTTTCAATGAAGTCGTATTGTCCTTATAATTAAGTGATTTCACTTAAAAATGAGTGTCATAACATGAAAGAAAAAACATGAAAGAAAAAAGAAAAAATATAGGAACTATATCCAAATCTTAATCGATTTCAATAAAATTTAACACACTTGACTACAATACTAACTTTACTTCTAGTGCAAAAATTTCAAGCAAATAAGGGTACACCTCTGGCTTTTGGGGCCATATAAGTCTATATCGGGCGAAAGATATATATGGAAGCTCTATCTAAATATGAACCGATAATTACACTTGACTACAATACTTATTTTCTCCTTGTACAATATTTCAACCAAATTGAGGTACACATCTGGCTTCTGGGGCCATATAAGTCCATATCGGGCGAAAAATATATATGGGTGCTATATCTAAATTTGAACCGATTTCAATCAAATTTGCCACACTTGACTTCTTGTGTAAAATGTCTATGGGAGCTATATCTAAATCTGATCCGATTTCAATTAAATTTCGCACGCGTGACCAAGTGTTATGTTTGTACAAAGTGTTATGTTTGTGCAAAATTTCACGTAAATCAGGGTAAATCTCTGGCTTCTGGGCCCATATCGGCTGGAAGATATGTAAGGAAGCTATATCTAAATCTGAACCGATTTCTTCTAAAATCAATAGGGTTCTATTCTGACCCAAAACAGGAACTTGTGCCAAATTTGAAGTCGATTGGACTAAAGCCGCTACCTAGACTTTGATCGAAAAAATGTGTTCACAAACAGACGGACGGACGGACAGACCGACATGGCTAGATCTACTCGGGGACCCATCCTGAGCATTATTGCCAAAGACACCATGTGTCTATTTCGTCTCCTTCTGGGTGTTGCAAACATATGCACTAACTTATAATACCCTGTTCCACAGTGTGGCGCATGGTATTAAAATTCTGACAAAATTTTATTTCTATAGAATGTTTTGTTAAAATTTTATTTCTATAGAAAAATTTTGAAAAAATTTTATTTCTATACAAAATTTTGTCAAATTTTTATTTCTGTAGAAAATTTTGTCAACTTTTTATTTCTATAGAAAATTTTGTCAAAATTTTATTTCAATAGAAAATAGTGAATTATCCCCTAGTTGGAGAGTAATATTTTGCAAAATCTATCAAAACATAAAGAAGTCTACCAATCTACAAACAGTACAAAAATCTATCATTTTTGGTAGAATTCTACTAACTGTGGTAATCGCGACCGTGTTTGTTTCCAAAGATCTTCGTTTAGCCTGAAAGGTTGGTTGGTATAAAATACATTTTCCCATAGTACTATGTAGCCCAAACCCAACATTGACATGAGACGTTTTAAAGAATCTTTAGAATATCCTTACTTGTTAAAATCTTTAATTCTTCATGCGAAATCTAACTCTTAGAAAAACAAGTATATACGGACTTAAGTTGGGCCGGATCGAATCATAAATACCCACCACCATGAATCAAAAAATTAAATTGTTTCCGTAGAAAACTTTTCGTCAGGTTACTTGAAAATACATATATAGAATTTCAGGTGGATTTGATGACAGATACTCTGTCAAGCAAACATATATACCAACATGGAAATCGGGAGACTTTTCACATGGGAGCTATACCAAAACGTGGACCGATCCACACCATATTCGCTACACGGACCGAAAATACTTGTAAATTTTGAATTTCAGGCAAATCGAATCAAAATTTCGGTGTCTCGAAGTCAAATCTGGAGATCGGTTTATATGGGGGGTATATCAAAATCGATCGATATGCCCCATATTCGGCTTACTTATGTTTGGACCCAAAATACCTCTTGATTTTGAATGTCAGGCAAATCGCATAAAAATTGGGATAAAGGTCAAATCTGGAGATCAGTCTATATAAGGTAAATAATATAACATGAACCAACGCACACCATATTCGGCGTACTTATGCGTAGACCTAAAATATCTCCAAGTTTTGAATTTCAAATAAATGGGATAAAAATTGCGGTGCCTAGAAGCCCAAGAAGTCAAATCTGGAGATCGGGCTATATCGGGGTCTACACCAAACCGTGGACCGATGTACACCATATTCGACACACTTATTTATGAACCCAGAATACCTCTCGATTTTGAATTTCTGGCAGATCGGATAAAATTTCGAATGTTTAGACGCTCAAGAAGTCATGCCGGGAGATAGTGCTATATGGAAGCTATATGGAAGCTTGGATCGATACACATCATATTTGGCACACCTTTTTATGGATCCAAAATACCTCTAGATTTTCGATTTCAGGTAAATCGGGGAAAAAAATTGCGGTGTCTAACATAGAAACCCAAGAAGTCAAATCAGGAGATCGGGCTATATGGGGGCTATACCAAAACATGGACCGATACACACGATTTGTGGTCCTGCAATACCTCTAGATTTCCAATTTCAAACAAATTGGATAAAAACTACGGCCTATACCAAAACATGGACCGATACCCAACATTTGCGGCACACCTATTTGTAATGCTAAAGTACCTCTAGATTTCCAATTTCAGACAAATCAGAAAAAACTACGGTTTCTAGAAGCCCAGGAAGTAAAGTTGAGAGACAGGTCTATATGGGGGCCATACCAAAACATGGACCGATACCCACAATTTTCGGCACACCTATTTGTAATCCTAAAGTACCTCTAGATTTCCAATTTCAGGAAAATCGGATAAGAACTACGGTTTCTAGAAGCCCAGGAAGTCAAATCAGCAGATCGGGCCATATGGGGTCTATACCAAAACATGGACCGACACACATGATTTTCAACAAACCTATTTGTGGTCATAAAATACCTCTATATTTCCAATTTCAGGCAAATAGCATAAAAACTACCGTTTCTAGAAGCCCAAGGCCCCAAATCGGGGGATCGGTTTATATGGGAGCTATATAAAAACCTGGACCGATATAGCCCATCTGCGGCACACCTATTTGTAATCCTAAAGTACCTCTATATTTCCAATTTCACGCATATCGGATAAAAACTACGGTTTCTAGAAGCCCAGGAAATAAAATTGGGAGACCGGCCTATATGGGGCCATACCAAAACATGGACCAATACCCACAATTTTCGGCACACCTATTTGTAATCCTAAAGTACCTCTAGATTTCCAATTTCAGGAAAATCGGATAAGAACTACGGTTTCTAGAAGCCCAAGTATAAAAATCGGGAGATCGGTCTATATGGGTGCTATACCTAAACATGGACCGATACACACGATTTTCAACACACTTATTTGTGGTCCTAAAATACTTCTAGATTTCCAATTTCAGGAAAATCGGATAAGAACTACGGTTTCTAGAAGCCCAGGAAGTCAAATCAGGAGATCGGGCTATATGGGGGCTATACCAAAACATGGACCGATACACACGATTTTCAACACACCTATTTGTGGTCCTGAAATACCTCTATATTTCCAATTTCAGGCAAATTGCATAAAAAGCTATATACTTTATATAGCCGGAAATCGATATTCCGATGTGTTACAAACGGCATGACAAACTTATTATACCCCTATCTCCATTCTATGGTATAGTATGAGTTTTTCAACGTGTGGTAGCAAAAAAATTCCAAATTCCAATATTTCGATCTTCCGTTCATTGCATTGGCAAAACTATTTCCATCAACAGCCTTTTAAATTATTAGCAAAAATGTGCACAAACCCCAAATGGGATGAAGGCTAAAGTGGTATGTGTTGGAAAATCTGCTGGTCGTAGTGAATGTTTGGTGTAAACTTTCTAATTTTTGCAACCGGATATGAAGTACATACCGTAATGAACAATTTTCAAAACCGGAAAAGTACTTCTGACTCTACGTTTTCATCGCAAGGCTAGACTAGGGCCACATACAAAAACACACAGGATGTGATGGGTGTTGATATTGCTCTCTCACTCTCTCTCTCTCTCTTCTCTGTAGCTCTATAGCATCCTCATAAATACATATCTGCATACTTAGAATTGGCAATTTTGACTTTTGGCCCCCAAAACAGTGAGTGGGGGAGTTAAACATCAGCAAACCTTTGATGCCATATTTGATGTTTGTTTACCTCAAACCAAAGGGACATTGTCGTCGAGCAGGCTCTCCATCTATGTTGACTCGTGTTTAGTCCTTGAAATTTGAAGGAAGGTTACCACCACAAAAACAAACTGTCACATTTTCATTAAGAGCATTTAGAAAACCTTTCCTGTGTTCCAAAATGAAATGGGCCCAGCTTAGTCCTTTATGCGGAATGCAGAACGGCATGGCATGTCCATGTAACTGAGTAACTTGAGCAGTTGAGTGTTGAGTTCAGTTTGGTGTTTACATTCCAGTTAACAACGTGTAACTCACTTATTGAGTTATTCGGTTTCTTCATCAGCATCAAGTGATGCAATCATTGCCTTTGATTGGGCAACTTGGTCGCAAGGGGACTTTGGAAAGAAATTGAGATAGAGATGTCTGAATGCAATGTAAATGGTGATGGAAAATGGAATAAGGACTCCAGCAATAGGAACAAGGTAACGTAAAATTTTAATTGAAATCCAATAAGTACACAGAAAAAAGTGAATACTTGAATCAAATACAAAAATTGTGATTTCAATTATTTTTGTATTTGATTTTCAGCTTATAACGAAAATCATAAATCCAATTACCCAAATTGTAAGGTTGTCATACAATTATTTTCAAATGAAGGAATATTTGTGTTGAGTATAAAGGTAATTGGAATTTGTAACAATATCCAAATGACATAGTACTCAATGCAAATACATTAGTATTTGAAGTATATAACCTTTTCCAATTACAGCCATAATTGAACTGAGTACAATATTAATAGAATTTTACAACCTGTACAATTACTACCGTAATTGTGTTTATTATTATGGTAATCAATATAATCTTTGTACTATATAATCATTATTGGTTTAAGAAAAGTATACAAATACACTCTGAAAAACGGATTTATGTGTTTTATTATAAAAAAAATGTAAAAATATATATAATTGTAAATACAGCGAAGTACATGTTTGGAAAAAATACAGAATATTCGTTATAAACGACATATTTAACAGGCTCACTCACAAAGAAAAAGCTGTTTTTAAATTATCTGTACCACCTGCTGGAATTGCTTTCCAAATCTTCCTCATTTCTATGCGGTTTGTTTCGGCATCTTGCTCTTCTGTAATACAAACCTCTATTCATTTCAAAGTTTCAAAAAGATTTCAAAGATTTATATGCCTTTTGTTTGTGGGAAGAATTGAAGCACTAACTCCCCGTTTTCGAAGTAAACACATTTTCCTATAGCCCACATATTTTTGACAGTCCGCTTATATCCATTTATAGACCAGTGTGAAGTGTACACGTCCTAATTGTAAAAACAAAATACAAAGAGTGTAATTATATGTATATTCCAAAGCTTTTCCCCAAGTTTTTGAATGGTCCAATTCAGGATGTGTGTAAGTTTATACAACGAAAGAATTCATTTACATATTTATTAAAGTTTTCAGCGAATTTTGTAAATTTACGAACGATTTTTTACGAATATACGAAATATATACTAAATATATTACATTAACTTTCCGTAAAAAGATCATGCTGTGAAATATGCGTGATTCGTCGTGATCCCGATTAATAGTCGAAGTCACGTGAATTTTCGTGAGTCTAAAATATGTTGAGAATCGTTAATCGTCTTTAAAAGTTCTGTTTGCGTGAACGTACACGAAAATTTCGTAAATATTAGAGGTGTGCGCGTAACTGAAATTTCACACACACACACGCACATTCACGAAGCATTTATTTACGCACGATACATATGGTAGCCAATCCCACTCACGCACATTCACGAAATGAAAACCAGTACTCACGCACGAAATTTTATTCACGCACATTCACGAACCGATTTTATTTCTCATGTACGACATATTTATTTTAGTCCCATTCACGCATATTCACGAGAGCTGCTTTGGATTTTGTTTACGACTCACGTGATTCACGCGTGTCACGAGAATTTCGTGTCACGCGCCCACCTCTAGTTATATGTTCCTCCAACACAACACAATTTTTACGAAGAGAATTCTTTCAGTGTAGTTTCCACAAAACATGCGCTTGACCAAAGAACTGGTATTTAGATAAAAGTACTTACCTGCGGTAAAAATAAAATATGATGCGCTAAAAATGTTATTAATGTAAACATTTCGAATCACGCTACCGATACCACGGTTTATTTGGTGGTACATTCGACCATATACCTGAGAAGTTTTTTAATAATATCAATAAATGTCATTTTATTGTTTGTATTTATTTATTTTTTCATTACGTAACAACGTCATAAACAGTTTTATCAGGCAATTAAACATTATACTTCTACACTTAGTCCAATTGAACTTAGTAATTGATGTGTTGTGAATTCAATTACCAGGGAATTTGGACATTTTTGACAGTTTTTCATTCAACCAATTATTTTCGTATTTGACTTAATAAAAATCGTATTTGATATATTTTTTTCATTCAATTATGCCAATAATTGATTTTTATTTTGCTTCATTTTTTCTGTGTAGTACGAATTATTTTAAAAGGACCCCCACATTGGGACGATTGTGCAAAACCCAGTAAATTTTGTTCTTTTAATAATTATTTTATATAAAACAAGTAAGGAAAGTCTAAAGTCGGACGGGGCCGACTATATTATACCCTGCACCACTTTGTAGATCTGAATTTTTGATACCAACACAATTTTCAACCCCCAACACATTTGACGGATGTGATGTCAAACGTGTTGGGGGCTATATAAAGGTTTGTCCCAAATACATACATTTAAATATCACTCGATCTGGACAGAATTTGATAGACTTCTACAAAATCTATAGACTCAAAATTTAAGTCGGCTAATGCACTAGGGTGGAACACAATGTTAGTAAAAAAAACAAGTATATACGGCCGTAAGTTCGGCCAGGCCGAATCTTATGTACCCTCCACCATGGATTGCGTAGGAACTTCTACTAAAGGCTGTCATCCACAATCGAATTACTTGGGTTGCGATAACACTTGCCGATGGCAAGGTATCGTAAAACTTTTTAACACTGTCTTCTAAATTGTAAGTTAGCCCATACGGGGTATATATTAAACAAAAAAAGGCAGATTAAATACGTATATAATATAGTTTGACAAAATTTTCTATAGAAATGAAAACTTGACAAAATTTTCTATAGAAATAAAATTTTGACAAAATTTTCTATAGAAATAAAATTTTGACAAAATTTTCTATAGAAATAAAATTTTGACAAAATTTTCTATAGAAATAAAATTTTGACAAAATTTTCTATAGAAATAAAAACTTGACAAAATTTTCTATAGAAATAAAATGTTGACAAAATTTTCTATGGAATTAAAATGTTGACAAAATTTTGTATAGAAATAAAATGTTGACAAAATTTTCTACAGAAATAAATTTTTTACAAAATTTTCTATAAAAATAAAATTTTGACAAAACTTTCTATGGAAATAAAATTTTGACAAATATTTCTATAGAAATAAACGTTTGACAAAACTTTCTATAGAAATGAAATTTTGACACAACTTTCTATAGTAATAAAATTTGACAAAATTTTCTATGGAAATAGAGTTTTGGTAGATTATTTTTGGCGATATGGACCAATTTTTGTGTAATAAGTCATCGGCTATATATAACTAAAGACCGATATTGACCAATTTTTACATGGCTGTTAGAGGCCATATATTGACAAAATGTACCAAATTTCAACCGCATCGGTTGACTTTTGCTATATATAATTATGGACCGATATGGACCAATTTTTGCATGGTTGTTAGATACCATATACTAACACCATGTACCAAATTTCAACTGGATCGGATGAATTTCGCTCCTCCAAGAGGCTCCTGAGGTCAAATCTGGGGATCGGTTTATATGGGAGCTATATATAATTATGAACCGATATGGACCAATTTTTGCATGGTTGTTAGAGACTATATACTAACACCACGTACTAAATTTCAATTGGATCGGATGAATTTTGCTCCTCCAAGAGGCTCCGGAGTTCAAATCTGGGGATCGGTTTATATGGGAGCTATATATAATTATGAACCGATATGGACCAATTTTTGCATGGTTGTTAGAGGCCGTATACTAACATCAGGTACCAAATTTCAACAGGATCGGATGAATTTTGCCCCTCCAAGAGGCTCCGGAGGTCAAATCTGGCGATCGGTTTATATGGGGGCTATATATAATTATGGACCGAAATGGACCAATTTTTGCATGGTTGTTAGAGACCGTATACTAACATCAGGTACCACATTTCAACCGGATCGGATGAATTTTTCCCCTCCAAGAGGCTCCGGAGGTCAAATCTGGGGATCGGTTTATATGGGGGCTATGTATAATTATGGACCGACATGAACCAATTTTTGCATGGTTGTTAGAGACTATATACTAACACCACGTACTAAATTTCAACCGGATCGGATGAATTTTACTCCTCCAAGAGGCTCCAGAGTTCAAATCTGGGGATCGGTTTATATGGGAGCTATATATAATTATGGACCGATATGGACCAATTTTTGCATGGTTGTTAGAGGCCGTATTCTAACATCAGGTACCAAATTTCAACCGGAGCGGATGAATTTTGCTGCTCCGGGAGGCTCCCCAAGCCAAATTTGGGGATCGGTTTATATGGGGGCTATACGTAAACGTGGTCCGATATGGCCGATTTTCAATACCATCCGACCTACATCAATAACAACTATTTGTGCCAAGTTTCAAGTCGATAGCTTGTTTCGTTCGGAAGTTAGCGTGATTTCCACAGACGGACGGACAGCCGGACAGACGGACAGACGGACGGACGGACGGACATGCTTAGATCAACTCAGAATTTCACCACGACCCAGAATATATATACTTTATGGGGTCTTAGAGCAATATTTCGATGTGTTACAAACGGAATGACAAAGTTAATATACCCCCATCCCATGGTGGAGGGTATAAAAATATGGGAAACATTTAAATCTGAAACAATTTTAGGGAAACTTCGCAAATGTTTATTTATGATTTATCGCTCGATGTATATGTATTAGAAGTTTAGGAAAATTAGAGTCATTTATACAACTTTTCGACTAAGCAGTGGCGATTTTACAAGGAAAATGTTGGTATTTTGACCATTTTTGTCGAAATCAGAAAAACATATATATGGGAGCTATATCTAAATCTGAACCGATTTCAACCAAATTTGGCACGCATAGTTACAATGCTAATCCTACTCTCTGTGCAAAATTTCACCTATATCGGAGTTAAAAATTGGCCTCTGTGGTCATATGAGTGTAAATCGGGCGAAAGCTATATATGGGAGATATATCCAAATCTGAACCGATTTCAACCAAATTTGGCACGCATAGCTGTAATGCTAATTCTACTCCCTGTGCAAAATTTCAACTAAATCGGAGCAAAAACTTGGCCTCTGTGGGCAAATGAGTGTAAATCGGGCGAAAGCTATATATGAGAGATATCTAAATCTGAACCGATTTGGCTGATATTTTGCAAGTTTTTCGAGACTCATAAAATATTCGGATGTACGGAATTTGAGGAAGATCGGTTGATATACACGCCAATTATGACCAGATCGGTGAAAAATATATATGGTAGCTATATCTAAATCTGAACCGATTTTTTTCCAAAATCAATAGGGATCGTCTTTGAGCCGAAACAGGACCCTGTACCAAATTTTAGGATAATCGGACTAAAACTGCGAGCTGTACTTTGCACACGAATACATCAACAGACCGACAGACAGACGGACATCGCTAAATCGACTCAAAATTTAATTCTAAGCCGATCCGTATACTAAAGGTTGGTCTATAATTACTCCTTCTTGGCGTTACATGCAAATGCACAAACTTATTATACCCTGTACCACAGTAGTGCTGAAGGGTAGAAAAACAAAACTTGTTTCTTGTTTCCTGTAAAATTCACTTTTTAGACTTAGCGCACTTTGGAATGTAGACATCAATATAATCTAACATTTCCTAAACATATTCTTCTATTTAGTTTATGGTCATTATATCCTTGCACCTGAAATGCAATGTGTTGAGTCCCAAAATCATATGTTTTTCTTCATGAATACCTATTTCTCATTTACTACTAGATTTAACTTCAAAAAGCTTCACTGGGTTATACTCTATATTAAGTCAATGTTTCCTAATGTTCTGTTACTGGAGTAACATCAACAAGAAGCAGGCCAAATTGCTTTTAAAACATTTTTCTTTTGGCCATAATCTGAATCTAAGGTGTCGAAAAGACGAATGCCAATATGTTAGAATGTATCTCTAAGGGTTTTGGATCATTTTAACTTTGTATACTCTCAAATCACAAACAAAACAAAAACATAGAAGCCATTTTAGAGTAGGTGGATGTTAGTCGTCTCAATGTTTGTGAGCAATTTCAGGTTGTAATATGTGTCCGAAAAATGATGACATTTTATTACAAGACCATTAAGGGCTGCAAACATTTCAAACAAAATTCGAGAATACAATATTTTTGTACTGCATTATTTTAGCCTTAGGCTCTTTTGGTTTGAAATATATTAAAGCTCAAATATATGAAATTGATTTTTCTAATCGAATTAAAAATTTCATTAAACAATTATCCATATGTTAGTATAGCTTAGGTAGAGTTTAAATTAAAATCCAGTTAGGAAAGTCTTGGGTCGATTGATGCCGACTCTGTTATACACGGACCCTTTATGTAGACGAACATTCAGTTATTACACCCCCATTCTATGGGGGTTGTTTATCTGTTTACAAAAGTTCTAAATTTTGTCGAAAATCATTTTTCGATGGACCAGTATTCTCAAGTCCTTAAAAATAGATATGAACCAATTTTCGAATGGTAATTAGAAGGCCACATTTAACTCGACCGGAAGAAATTTGAGGCGCCAGAAATAAAATCTTGGAGGTCGGTTTGTCTTGGTGCTATATAAAATTTTTAGCCAATATGGACCTATTTTTTTTTCAAGATTATTAAAAAGCTGACATCACGTACCGAATTTCAAACGAATCGGAAGTCAAATCCGGGGATCGGTTCATATGGTGGCTATTTATAATTATGGACCTATAGCGACCCATTTTTGCATGGTAGTTAGATGACATCTACTAATATCACGTCACAAAATTCAAACGCATCATATGAAATTTACTCTTCCAAACAGGAGCCTCTTGGGAGCAAGTCAAATCTAGGGATAGGCTTATATCAGGGCTAACAGGTTGGCTGATAAGTCCCCGGTCTAACAAAGAAAAACACATTTTTTGTCAAAATTCTTTTTTATTATCCAACATAGTTCCCTTCAAGAGCGATACAACGATTATAAAGACCTTTCGATTTTTTGATACCATTTTGGTAGTACTCCTTCGGTTTTGCCTCAAAATATGCCTCAGTTTCGGCGATCATCTCTTCATTGCAGCCAAATTTTTTCCCTGCGAGCATCCTTTTGAGGTCTGAGAACAAGAAAAAGTCGCTGGGGCCAGATCTGGAGAATACGGTGAGTGGGGAAGCAATTCGAAGTCCAATTCATGAATTTTTGCCATCGTTCTCAATGACTTGTGGCACGGTGCGTTGTCTTGGTGGAACAACACTTTTTTCTTCTTCACATGGGGCCCTTTTGCCGCGATTTCGACCTTCAAACGCTCCAATAACGCCATATAATAGTCACTGTTGATGGTTTTTCCCCTTCTCAAGGTAATCGATAAAAATTATTCCATGCGCATCTCAAAAAACAGAGGCCATTACTTTGCCAGCGGACTTTTGAGTCTTTCCACTCTTCGGAGACGGTTCACCGGTCGCTGTCCACTCAGCCGACTGTCGATTGGACTCAGGAGTGTAGTGATGGAGCCATGTTTCATCCATTGTCACATATCGACGGAAAAACTCGGGTGTATTACGAGTTAACAGCTGCAAACACCGCTCAGAATCATAAACACGTTGTTGTTTTTAGTCAAATGTGAGCTCGCGCGGCACCCATTTTGCACAGAGCTTCCGCATATCCAAATATTGATGAATGATATGACCAACACATTCCTTTGATATCTTTAAGGCCTCTACTATCTCGATCAACTTCATTTTACGGACATTCAAAATCATTTTGTGGATTTTTTTTGATGTTTTCGTCGGTAACCACCTCTTTCGGGCGTCCACTGCGTTCACCGTCCTCCGTACTCATTTCACCACGCCTGAATTTGTCACACCAATCAATTATTGTTGATTTACCTGGGGCAGGGTCCGGAAACTCATTATCAAGCCAAGTTTTTGCTTTCACCGTATTTTTCCCCTTCAGAAAACAGTATTTTATCAAAACACGAAATTCCTTTTTTTCACAATAACAAAAGTTGCTTCACAAAAGACGCTCTATCTCACAAACTAATTGACTTACAGATGTCAGATGTTGGTGCTATATAAAAATAATATGCATTTAATACTAGTGACGCGATCTATGTGTCAGACCGGGGACTTATCAGCCAACCTATTATATATATTTATTGGTCCTATTTGGGCCAATTTGTGCATGTTCGTTAGGAATATACTTATATCACGTGCCGAACTTCAACCGGATCGTTAAGGTCCCGCAAGCCAAATCTTCAGGTCTTTTATATGGGGTCTGTACTTAACTATCTCGGATGAAAATTGAACTAAATTGTATTCCAATTTTTGAGATTAATTACATTATCGAACATTTTTGAGACCTTTGAATTTTTGAGACCTTTGGATTTTTGACCCGATTTGGGGTCTTGGGCTTATAAAAACTGTAGTTTTTATCCAATTTGCGAGAAATTGGAAATCTAGAGGTATCTTAGGACCATCAAAAAGTGTACTAAAAATGGTGCCTATTGGTCCATGTTTGGTATAGCCCCCATATGGACCGATTTCCCGATTTTGCTTCTTGGGCTTCTCGAAAGTGTATTTTCTCACCGATTTGCCAAAAATTGGAAATCTAGAGGTATTCCAGGACCATAAAAAGTGTGCCGAATATATTGTGTATCGGTACAGTTTTTGATATAGCCGACCTCCGATTTGGGGTCTAGATTCTAGAACTACAAGTAGATGTGCTGAATACTGTGTGTATCCTTCCATGTTTTGGTATAGCCCCCATTACACCGAACTCCCGATTTAACTCCTAGGGTTTCTAGAAATTGTAGTGTTTATCCGATTTGTCACAAATTTCAAACATACTTGCATTTTAGACCCATAACAAAGTGTAGATGATTTAGTTTTATCGGTCCATTTGGTAAGGCCTACCGATTTCACTTATTGAGGGTATAGAAGGATTATGAAAATTGCTTGAAACTGAATGCAAAATTTCCAGATTTTACTCCTCGTAATCATTTAAATAATTGGGATGAAAATCTACAGATTTTAGATTTCAAATCAAGGCGTGATTTCATCATTTTCTTGCACACTTACAAGAGATGTTTATGATTCCTCTAAAACTCAAACAAAAAATGGTTCTTATAAATTCAGAATCTAGTCTTCATAGGTAAAATCTTTACATTTATCTGTGGGAAGCGTACTGGTTGAAATGATCTGCTTGGGAAAATATCTGTCATCAAACCCCCCTGAAATTTTCAAAGGAAACTATTATAGTTGATTCATGGTGGTGGGTATTTAAGATTTGGCCCGGCCGAACTTACTGCTGTATATACTTGTTTTCCAATAAATATAGGTTCATTTAGCATCAAATGAGAGAAGTTCACCAATGTGGTATCACCATGGACTGCATAGTCTAAGTGAGCCTGATACATCGGGCTGGCACCTAACCTAACCTAACCTAGAATCAATTTTACAATTGAGTTTGTTTCGTACTTATAGTTACCAAGTTTCACGCGTTCACGGTTGCCACTCGAGCCAAAAATAATCTATCAAAATTTGAAACAAAAAAAATTTCTATGAAAATAAAATTTTGTCAACATTTTATTTATGTTTGTCAAAACTTTATTTCTTACGAAAATTTTTGTTAAAATTTTATTTCTATAGAAAATTTCGTCAAAATTGTATTTCTATAAAAAATGTTTTCAAAATTTTATTTCTATAGAAATTTTTGTTAACAATTTTATTTCTATAGAAAATTTTCTCAAAATTTTAGTTCTATAGAAAATGTTGTCAAAATTTTATTTCTGAAGAAAAAATTTTTCTATAGAAGATTTAGTCAAAATTTTATTTCTATAGAAAATTTTGTCAATATTTTAATACTATAGAACATTTTGTGAACATTTTATTTTTATAGAAAACTTTGTCAAAATCTTAGTTCTATAGAAAATTTTCACAAAATTTTAGTTCCATAGAAAATTTTTACAAAATTTTATTTCTATAAATTTTTTCTATAGAAGATTTAGTCAACATTTTATTTCTATAGAAAATTTCGTCAAAATGGTATTTCTATAAAAATGTTTGTCACAATTTTATTTCAATAGACATTTTTGTTAAAAATTTTATTTTTATAGAAAATTTTCTTAAAATTTTGGTTCTATAGACAATTTTTACAAAATTTTAGTTCTATAGAAAATGTTCACAAAATTTTAGTTCTATAGAAAATTTTGACAAAATTTTATTTCTATAGAAAATTTTGACAAAATTTTATTTCTATAGAAAATTTTGACAAAATTTTATATCTATAGAATATTTTTTCTATAGAATTTTGTCAATATTTTAATACTATAGAACATTTTGTAAACATTTCATTTTTATAGAAAATTTTGTCAAAATGTTATTTTGATAGAATTTCATGAACATTTTATTTGTATAGAAAATTTTGTCAAAATTTTATTTATATAAAAAAGTTTGTCAAACTTTATTTATAAAGGAAATTTTTTCAGAACTTTATTGCTTTAAAAAGATTTGTCAAAATTTTATTTCTATAAAAATTTTCTCAAAATTTTATCTCTATAGAAAATTTTGTAAAAATTGTATTTCTATAGACAATTTTGTTAAAATTTTATTTCTACAGAAAATTTTTTAAAAATTTTATTTTTATAGAAAATTTTTTCAAAATTTTAGTTCTATAGACAATTTTCACAAATTTTAGTTCTATAGAAAATTCTGGCAAAATTTTATTTCTATAGAACATTTTATCAATATTTTATTTCTATAGAAAATTTTATCAAAATATTATAACTATAAAAAAAAAAATTTTCAAAATTTTATTTCTATAGAAATTTTCGTTAAAAATTTTATTTCTATAGAAAATTTTGTCAAAATTTTAGTTCTATAGACAATTTTCACAAAATTTTAGTTCTATAGAAATTTCTAACAAAATTTTATTTCTATAGAACATTTTATCAAAATTTTATTTCTATAGAACATTTTATCAACATTTTATTTCTATAGAAAATTTTATCAAAATTTTATATCTACAGAAGATTTTATGAACATTTGATTTGTATAGAAAATTTTGTCAAAATTTTATTTCTATAGAATTTTTTTGTTAAAATTTTATTTCTATAGACAATTTTCACAAAATTTTAGTTCTATAGAAAATTTTGACATAATTTTATTTATATAGAAAATTTTGTCAAATTTTATTTCTATAGAAAATTTTGTCAAAATTTTACTTCTATAGAAAATTTCATTTCTATAGAAAATTTTGTCAAAATTTTATTTCTATGGAAAATTTTGTTAAAATTTTATTTCTATAGAAAATTTTGTCAAAATTTTATTTATATAGAACATTTTTTCAGAACTTTATTTCTATAGAAATTTTTGTCAAATGTCATTTATATAGAACATTTTTTCAGAACTTTATTTCTATAAAAAGATTTGTTAAAATTTTATTTCTATAGAAAATTTTCTCAAAATATCATCTTTTTAAAAATTTTGTAATAATTCTATTTCTATAGACAATTTTGTTAAAATTTTATTTCTATAAAAAATTTTGTCAACATTTTATTTCTATAGAAATTTTTGTTAAAAATTTTATTTCTATAGACAATTTTCACAAAATATTAGTTCTATAGAAATTTTTCACAAAATTTTAGTTCTATAGAAAAATTTGACAAAATTTTATTTCTATAGAAAATGTTGTCAATATTTTAATACTAAAGAACATTTAGTGAACATTTCATTTTTATAGAAAATTTTGTCAAAATGTTATTTCTATAGAATTTCATGAACATTTTATTTATATAGAAGATTTTGTCAAAATTTTATTTCTGTAGAAGATTTTGTCAAAATTTTATTTCTATAGAAAAATTTTTCAAAATTTTATTTCTATAGAAAGTTTTGTCAACATTTTATTTCTAGAATATATATATATATATTTCCAGAATATATATATATATATATATATATATATATATATATATATATATATATATATATATATATATATATATATATATATATATATATATATATATATATATATATATATATATATATATATATATATATATATATATATATATATATATATACTTTATGGGGTCTGAAACCAATATTTCGATGTGATACAAACGGAATGACAAACTTACTATATGCCCACCCTATGATGAAGGGTATAGAAATGTTTTTGTAGTTTGAATAGTGATATTTTATATAAAATATTGTAGAGAAAAATTTCTTGAAACTCCCGGAATTGTAGTAGCGATAAAATTGTAATATGCCTGAAATTCCCGGAATTATGTTCCAGAGAGAACAAATTTCGTATTGATTTCGAGCCAAAGATGCGGCTTATTTAAAATAAAGAAATGTTTGAGGGATCTTTATAGTTTTAAAACTAGGATCAATAAAATTAAAATTTAGATACCGATCTGATTTATAAAATTTCAAATCTCTTTTTGCGATATATTAATAAAAAATCCAAATTATGACGGATACTTCGATATAAAAAATATTTTCTTTATTCCAAAAAACTTTAAACCAGAGATGCTAAATCCTCAAAATAAGTCGTAGCCTATATTTGAAGCGATTTTAACTTAATTCTAAAGATTCAATATTTCAGTTAATTTAAGAATGATTTTTTAAATCAAAAATTTCTTTCTTTACTTTAAGGAAAATTTTCCTTAGTTTAAAGACATGCAACTTTAACGGAGGGACGCAAATTTTCAAAATGCGTGTCCTAAATTTAATGAAAAAAAATTAAAAAAAAGATTATAAAATTTCTTTTAATTAAAATTTCATTATTTTAAAGAAATTTGTCATTAATAGGGTGTAAATTGCGCATCCTAAAATTGAGGTTGCATAATCTTTATTATCACGTAATTATTTTTTTCAGTGGGTGTGGTTTAGGGGTATGGTATAGTCGGCCCCACCCGACTTTCTACTTTACTCACATGTTTTAAATCAAAAATGTTTTTCTTTACTTTAAGAAAAATTTGCCTGATTTCAAAGACATACGACTTTAACAGAGTGATGCAATTTTCCAAAATTTGTGTCCTAAATTTAACAAAAAAAATATTTTGAAGCAAAAATTATTAACTTTCTTTTAATTAAAATTTCATTATTTTAAAGAAATTTGTCCGTAATATTGTGTACATGGTGCATCCTAAAATTTAATACCACGTACATATTTTTGTCAGTGTACGGTATTGCTAAGGGATATGATACAATTTCTCTTGGTAAGCTGTATTTCACCTCAACTACTTGCCCAGTTTTGTTGGATAGAACATTTAACTTCTCCGACTGGAATGTAAAAATTTTCATCAACGCCAGAAATTTTCTATCTTTTGCATCTGATACACTTGAAAATTGGTATGCAACGATACCCTTTATTCTCTTTTCATATTTATTCATTTCCCCAATTTGCACAAATGAATAGAATTATTCCTGCTAAATTCATAGCTAAAGCCAATTTTTTTTTTACAAATATTAAAATTCACCTAATCAAAATTGACTGAGTCCCATTGCCACATCAAAAATCCATCAGTCACTAATCCAGTGGCCAGTTGTCCACATGGAATATTTGTCCAAAACTGAAAAGCTCATCATCAAATTAGTTTGTGTGATATATGAGATTTATGTAAATTAAATCCGATTTGGACAACATGCTACAGCATCAAAGTTTTTATTTATTTATTTTTTTTTAATCAATCGTAACATTTAACAACGCACAGTACTTTGAAATACACACAAAAAATTTGTTTTCTGATTCAATCACGAAATTAATTGATCCAATTAATTTTTTAATTGAAATGTCTTCAACCACGAAAATGATAGTATCAATCACAGTTTTAATTGGGCATAGAAAAAATTCTTGATTAAAAATTAATTGATTTCATTACCAAATTTCAATTAATTTTTTAATTGATTCAATTAAAAATTTAATTGATGTTGATTGCAAAACTCAATTAATTTTGTAATTAAAAAAGGTAACTATTTTCAATTACATTCTGAATTGGCTCAGAATTTTTATTTGAATTAACAATTGATATTTTGAAAAAAAAATTAATTAAAAATTTAAAAAAATGTTCATCACTTTTTTAACTGACTTAGTCTTCCGAATTTGAATAAAAGTTAATTGTATCAATCATTAACTAAATTAACTTAATGTTTCTATCTTGATTAAAAAGTTAATTGTACCAATTAATTTATTAATTGAAAAAAATTTCAACTTCAATTAACTTTTTAATTGGAAATATTTTGGTGATATTTTTTTCTGTGTAGTTAGTGTACATAATTTTAGGAAATTTTTTGTTTTATTCAGCACTTACTTATCTCATCAGCTAATACTTCTGGCTATTATAATCGCTGAGAAATACTGTGTTGAGTGCCACTGTTGCAATAGATCACTCACCAAGCAGACACCCTCAGTTTCAATTTTGCAATGAGAATTAAATTTATTTGCATATTATTACATGAACATGGTTTTACACGGACAATAGAGCAGTAGCCACTAATTGACTCAATATTTGCCAGTCCATAGTCCGTAGTCCATTTGACTGCTCTTGAATAAACCAAACCAAACTGGTGAGAATATGAAAAAAGGACATAATCGAGGACTCGTGTGTCCATTTGTGAATTTATTCAAATTAATGTAATAAATCTAATTACAATTGGGAATTACATTCACTGATGACCATGAGATGATGAAGATGATGATGAAATTCACAAAATGTCCACCACATTGGCCACATCTATTTTTCATTCATTCATCCATGGATTGGTATCTAGGCATTAAAGTCGCAACACACAGATGCTGTTGTTATGTTTTGTGGCATTTTCCACTGGATTTAGAAGGATTTGAATGAGATTTGCTTATGAACATGTATTACATTTAAATTATTATTTATAAAAATCTCTTGAATCTGAAGAACATTTTTATATTTACTCGTAGTAATGGCTTTTATATAAAATAGGGATAAATAATATTTTGTAATAATTTAATTCCATTAGGCGTAGAGAAAACTCAATTATGATTCAAGGGTGGAATCGTAGAGTCAAATTACACGCAGAACAGTATTTTATATGAAAGCATGTGAAATTTTGACAAAATTATCTATAGAAATAAAATGTCGATAAAACTTTCTATAGAAATAAAATTATGACAAAATGTTATACAGAAAAATTTTCAATAAAAATCAAATTTTGACCAAATTTTTTATAGAATAAAATTTTGATAAAAATTTTTATAAAAATAAGTTTTTGACAAAAATTCCTATAGAAATAAAATGTTGACAAAATTTTCTATATAAATAAAATTTTGACAAAATTTTCTATAGAAATAAAATTTTGACAAAATTTTCTATATAAATAAAATTTTGACAAAATTATCTATACAAATAAAATTTTGATAAAATTTTCAATAGAAATAAAATTTTGACAAAATTTCTATAGAAATAAAATTTTGAAAAAATTATCTATAGAAATAAAATTTCGATAAAACTTTCTATAGGAATAAAATTATCACAAAATGTTATATAGAAATAAAATGTAGACAAAATTTTCAATAAAAATCAAATTTTGACCAAATTTTTTATAGAATAAAATTTTGATAAAAATTTTTATGAAAATAAGATTTTGACAAAATTTCATATAGAAATAAAATTTTGACAAAATTTCCTATAGAAAAAAATTTTAACCAAATTTTCTATATAAATAAAATTTTGACAAAATTTTCTATAGAAATAAAATTTTGACAAAATTTCCAATAGAAATAAAATTTTGATAAAATTTTCAATAGAAATAAAATTTTGACGAAATTTCTATAGAAATAAAATTTTGACAAAATTTTCTATAGGAATAAAATTTTGACAAAATTTTCTATAGTAATATAATTTTGACAACATTTTCTATAGACATAAAATTTTGAAAAAAAAATCTCTAAAAAATAAAAAAATACAAAATTTTCTATAGAAATAAAAAAATATAAAATTTTCTATAGCAATAAAATTTTGACAAAATTTTCTTTAGCAATAAAATTTTGACAAAATTTTCTATAGAAATACAATTTTTACAGAATTTTCTATAGAAATAAAATTTTGACAAAAATTTTGATAGCAAAATTATTTTGACAAAATGTTCTACAGAAATAAAATTTTGACAAAATTTTCTAAAATAAAAACTTTTACAAAATAAATAGAAATAAAACTTTTACAAAATTTTCTATAGACATAAAATATTTTGACAAAATTTTCTATAGAAATTATAAATGATAAAATGTTCTATACATATAACATTTTGACAATATTTTCTTTAGAAATAAAATTTTGACAAAATTTCCTATAGAAATAAAATGTTAACAAAATTTTCTATAGAAATAAAATTTTGAAAAAATTTTCTATAGAAATAAAATATTATTTTGACAAAATTTTCTATAGAAATAAAATTTTTACAAAATTTTCTATAGAAATTAAATATTGACAAAATTTTCTATAGAATTAAAATTTTGACAAAATTTTCCATAAAAATAAAATTATGACAAAATGTTCTATAGAAATAAAATTTTGACAAAATTTTCTATAGAAATAAAATTTTGACAAAATTTTCTATAGAAATCAAATTTTGACAAAATTTTCTATAGAAATAAAATTGTGACAATATTTTCTATACAAATAAAATGTTGACAAAATTTTCTATAGAAATAAAATTTTGACAAAATTTTCTATAGAAATAAAATTTTGACAAAATTTTCTATTTAAATCAAATTTTGACAAAATTTTCTATAGAAATAAAATTGTGACAATATTTTCTATACAAATAAAATGTTGACAAAATTTTCTATAGAAATAACATTTTGACAAAATTTTCTAGAGAAATAAAATTTGAACAAAATTTTCGAAAGAAATATTATGTTGACAAAATTTTCTATAGAAATAAAATTTTGACTAAATTTTCTATAGAAATAAAATTTTGACTAAATTTTCTATAGAAATAAAATTTTGACAAAATTTTCTACAGAAATAAAATTTAGAAAAAAATTTCAATAGAAATAAAATTTTTAACTAAATTTTCTATAGAAATAAAGTTTTAACAAAATTTTCTATATAAATAAAATTTTGACAAAATTTTCTATAGAAATAAAATTTTGACACGATTTTCTATAAAAATCAAATATAGAAAAAAATTGAAAAAATTGTGTACAGAAAAAAAATTTTTCAAAATTTTCTATAGACATAAAATGTTAAAAAATTTTCTATAGAAATAAAATTGTGAGAAAATTTATATAGAAATAAAATTTTGACAAAATTTTCTATCGGAATAAAATTTTGACAAAATTTTCTATAGAAATATTATTTTGACAAAATTTTCTATAGAAATAAAATTTTGACAAAAATTTCTAAAAAATAAAAAAAAAATACAAAATTTTCTATAGAAGTAAAAAATATAAGATCTTCTATAGAATAAAATTTTGACAAAATTTTCTATTGAAATAAAATTTTTACAAAATTTTCTGTAGACATAAAATGTTTTGACAAAATTTTCTATAAAAATAAAATTTTGACAACATTTTTTATAGAAATAAAATTTTGACAAAATTTTCTATAGGAAAAAATGTTGACAAAATTTTCTATAGAAATAAAATTTTTACAGAATTTTCTATAGAAATAAAATCTGGACAAAATTTTCGATAGAAATATTATTTTGACAAAATTTTCTATAGAAATAAAAAAATATAAAATTTTCTATACAAATAAAATATTGACTAATATTTCTATTGAAATAAAATGTTTACAAAATTTTTTATAGAAATAAAATTGATTTTGTTTTGTTATTGTTGGTTTTGTTCTTTAATCATTGTTGTTGTTTTTTTTTTGATTTCAGCTTAAAACCATGCATTGACTAAACTACAAGTGTAGCTTAACCAATAAAGGAAAATAATGTTTGTCAAATTTATTTTGGCAAAGCCCTATAAAGGGTGATACGGTCAAAATTTGGTCAATATAAACTTGACGTATTTCAATTTTGCATTTAAAAAACCTGAACACCCCTCATTTTGAAGGTGTGTGTGTGTAGAATGTTGCTCCTATTTTGATTTTGGAATTCACTCTTCAGTTGTCAAAATGCCGTCCAAGCAAGAATAGCAGCGTATCAAAATTTTGCTCGCGCATCGCGAAAATCCAAGCTACTCGCACGCAAAGCTGGCAAAATCGCTAAAAGTTGCCAAATCAACCGTTACAAATGTTATTAAAGTGTTTGGGGAACGTTTGTCGACAGCCAGGAAGTCTGGATCGGGGGGAAAACGAAAACCGGAAGCCACTGAGACGACAAAGAGAGTTGCCGGTAGTTTCAAGCGAAACCCTAACCTCTCTCTCCGAGATGCCGCAAATAAGCTGGGTGTATCGTCTACAACCGTGCATCGAGCCAAAAAACGAGCCGGACTATCGACTTACAAGAAGGTAGTGACTCCAAATCGCGATGATAAACAAAATACGACGGCCAAAGCGCGATCCCGGAGGCTGTACACGACGATGCTGACGAAGTTTGACTGCGTGGTAATGGACGACGAAACCTACGTCAAAGCCGACTACAAGCAGCTTCCGGGACAGGAGTTTTATACGGCAAAAGGAAGGGGAAAGGTAGCAGATATTTTCAGTTCAAGGCAAACTGGCTTTCTGCGGCGAAGAAGGTGGGCAAGGTGGCTGTACAGGTGTCAAGAGTGAGGCCCGGCAATTCGGATTTGGAAAAGGGAAAGCCTAATTGAACATTTTCCCTGAATTTTATACTAATTGAACTTGAAAAGGAAATTTAATTTGATTTTTTAAATAAACGATTTTACCGATTTACACGCGTTTTCCCTTGACCAAATTTTGACCGTATCACCCTTTAGACTGCAAGGTGGTTGGATGGACGCACGTTTCGGAATTACCACATTCCTCATCAGCATCCTGTACTTGGATCAAAATTATCAACCAATTATCAGAATAAATTCGTGTAATTCACTCAACCCAAAGTGAACTACACTTGAACTTTCCGAAAAAAGGTTTGATAGATAAATTTTGACAAAATTTTCTATAGCAATACAATTTTGACAAAATTTCCTATAGCAATAAAATTTTTACAAAATTTTCTATAGAAATACAATTTGACTAAATTTTCTATAGACAAACAATTTTGACAAAATTTTCTATAGAAAAAAAAATTTTGACAAAATTTTCTATAGAAAAAAAAATTGACAAAATTTTCTATAGAAAAAAAATTTTGACAACATTTTCTATAGAAATAAAATTCTATAGAAATATAATTTTGACAAAATTTTCTATAGAAATAAAATTCTATAGAAATAAAATTTTCTATAGCAATAAACTTTTGACAAAATTTTCTTTAGCAATAAAATTTTGACAAAATTTTGTATAGATATAAAATTTTTACAGAATTTTCTATAAAAATAAAATTTTGACAAAATTTTTGATATAAATATTATTTTGACAAAATTTTCTAAAAAAAAGATAAAAAAATTACAAAATTTTCTATAGAAATAAAAAAATATAAAATTTTCTATAGAAATAAAATTATTATAAAATTTTCTATAGACATAAAATATTTTGACAAATTTTTCTATAGAAATAAACTTTGGGCAAAATTTTCGATAGAAATATTATTTTGACAAAATTTTCTATAGAAATAAAATTTTGACAAAATTTTCTATAGAAATAAAATTTTGACAAAATTTTCTATAGAAATAAAATTTTGACAAAATTTTCAATAAAAACAAAATTTTGACAAAATTTAAAAAAAAATTTTACAAAATTTTGTATAGAAATAAAATTTTGACAAAATTTTCTATAGAAATAACATTTTGACAAAATTTTCTATAGAAATAAAATTTATGCAAAATTTTCTATAGAAATAAAATTTTGACAAAATTTTGATAGAAATATTATTTTGACAAAATTTTCTATAGAAATAAAATTTTGACAAAATTTTCTATAGAAATAAAATTTTTGCAGAATTTTCTATAGAAATAAAATTTTGACAAAATTTTTGATAGAAATATTATTTTGACAAAATTTTCTATAGAAAAAAATTTGGACAAAATTTTCGATAGAAATATTATTTGGCAAAATTTTCTATAGAAATAAAATTTTGACAAAATTTTCTATAGAGATAACATTTTGACAAAATTTTCTATAGAAATATTATTTTGACAAAATTTTCTATAGAAATAAAATTTTGACAAAATTTAAAAAAAAAATTACAAACTTTTCTATGGAAATAAAATTTTGACAAAATTTTCTATAGAAATAAAATTTTGACAAAATTTTCTATGGAAATAAAATTTTGACAAAATTTTCTATAGAAATAAAATTTGGCAAAGTTTTCTATAGAAATAAAATTTTGACAAAATTTTCTATAGAAATAAAATTTTTGCAGAATTTTATCTAGAAATAAAATTGTGACAAAATTTTTGATAGAAATATTATTTTGAAAAAATTTTCTATAGAAATAAAATTTTGACAAAATTTTCTATAGAAATAACATTTTGACAAAATTTTCTATAGAAATAAAATTTTTGCAGAATTTTTTATAGAAATAAAATTTTGACAAAATTTTTGATAGAAATATTATTTTGACAAAATTTTCTATAGAAAAAAAATTTGGACAAAATTTTCGATAGAAATATTATTTTGACAAAATTTTCTATAGAAATAAAATTTTGACAAAATTTTCTATAGAAATAAAATTTTGACAAAATTTTCTATAGAAATAAAATTTTGAGAAAATTTTCTATAGAAATATTATTTTGACAAAATTTTCTATAGAAATAAAATTTTGACAAAATTTAAAAAAAAAAATTACAAACTTTTCTATGGAAATAAAATTTTGGCAAAATTTTCTATAGAAATAAAATTTTGACAAAATTTTCTATGGAAATAAAATTTTGACAAAATTTTCTATAGAAATAAAATTTTGACAAAGTTTTCTATAAAAATAAAATTTTGACAAAATTTTCTATAGAAATAAAATTTTTGCAGAATTTTATCTAGAAATAAAATTGTGACAAAATTTTTGATAGAAATATTATTTTGAAAAAATTTTCTATAGAAATAAAATTTTGACAAAATTTTCTAAAAAAAATTACAAAATTTGCTATAGAAATAAAAAAATATAACATTTTCTATAGAAATGAAATTTTGACAAAATTTTCTATTGAAATAAAATTTTTACAAAATTTTCTATAGACATAAACTATTTTGACAACATTTTCTATAGAAATAAAAAAAGTGATAAAATGTTCTATAGATATAACTTTTTGACAATATTTTCTATATCAATAAAATTTTGATAAAATTTTCTATAGCAATAAAATTTTGACAAAATTTTTTATAGAAATAAAATTTTGACAAAATTTTCGATAGAAATAAAATTTTGACAAAATTTTCGATAGAAATAAAATTTGGCAAAATTTTCTATAGAAATAAAATTTTGACAAAATTGTCAATAGAAATAAAATTTTGACAAAATTTTCTATAGAAATAAAATTTTGAAAAGTGATTCTATAAAAAATGTCTTTATTTTGAAGAAATATAAATATTTACCCCATTCTACCATACAGAAAAAATTTAGTCCACATCCCATTCACCTTTACAAACAGCATTAAGGTACAATAGTTCGCTATATGAAAGACACAACAAAATATGAGTATGGCTAAGAGATTTTCACATCGGATAAATGTAAGTTTACTTAAAAATTTTACATATTCCAATGCAATGCAAGCTACCATAGCCCATATCATCTATGGAGTAGTGGAGTAAAAGCCATTCATAAGATCTAAAATCTTATAAATGAATGTCACCTTCTTTCAACTCCATAAATCTGCGGGGGGAGAATTTTTGCTGGTATTGTTCAACAATAATAAAAAAAAGGCGAAAATATATGTTCGAATAGTCGTAGACCTTTATTTATTTATCTCCACGGAAGAATCCTTGAAAAGGGAATTTGAAGAACCTGTGCCAACAATGAAAGGAGTGGTCAGACAATAGGGTGTTACTTAACATTTTTTTTTTAATTTTTTTGAAAATTCAATTGAAGTTTTCTGATTTTTTTATAATTTTTTGAAAGCTCAATTGAACTTTTAAAGTTAAAGTATACCTAAAGGTGGGTATTAAGTTCGAGTTTAGCCGCTAATTTTCACTAAAGTGAAAACTTCCAGATTTCATTATAACTTGATGGGGAATAGCCCAAAGCAAGTTTTCACAAAGTTAGTATTGCTTAAAATGGATTATTAAAGAAAAGTAATCGTGAAAAAATGACGATTATAGCGGCTAAACTCGAACTTAATACTCACCTTAAAATTTTAAATTTTTCTAATTTATTAGCAGTGCTGCCCATTTTTGTTTAATTAAAGCAGAAACTCTGAACGTTTCTGCTCTAATTGATATTTTCAGAGAGTAATAATGTGGTGAAAATGGGAACTTTATTTTTTACCATCTCGTCGCGGTAGGAGATCTCTTCTTGACCGACTTTTTTAAATGTTTTTTTTTTTTTTTTCGACCCACTCTAATTCACATATATACACATATGAATACCTTTATGCAAATCCTTATTAAAGCTCTATTCTTTCTCTCTCTCCTTTATTCTCCAGGTAATACGTTACAAGTCTAGTCTCGTGTGTGTGGGTGTGTGTGCATATTTGTGTTGTTTCTTGCTTGCTTTTAGGACCGATCCAAGTTCTGGGTGTCAGGTGCTTCAAGGAGCTAGAGCTGGCACCACAAGTGTTGGAATATTTATTTGCTATTTTCTTGTAATAGAAGAAAGGACATATGCACATTTCGTTGTAATACATTAAATAAATTGTAAAATAACGATGTATGATGGTATGAATACAAACTATTGTCATTGCATTTGATGCTGATAGGGTCGCTATGGTCTTGAGATGCTTTCATATATGCCTTCATGGAATTTTTATGTGTAACCCGAAACAGGCATTGATATTGTGGCATCTAAACCATAAATCTTTTTTTGCATGAGAATATTAAGAAATATTTCAAGCAAAAATAACTATTTTTAAGGAGATTGTTAATATTATAGATCACCTGGTAATAATAAATGATTCATTGATTGGAGACAAAATTATCTTTATTGCAAACAAGCAGAGGTTATGGGAGAATTTGAAATAGCTATATTCGTTAAGGGATAATAATTTCGGGAATGCAAAATTTTTAGGTAAAATTGATTCTGCACTTCTGAGCATATGGAATACGTCCTTCTACTCTTTCTTATGGTTTGTACTATTACTAAATTTATTCCGGAAAAATTAGATTAAATATATTTTATATGAAATAAATTAAATCAATTTTTAATTAAAATGTCTTCTACTAAATTGAATTCAAATTCATTAAAACCCAGCAAAACATTTGGAAGTTCTTCCAAAGGCACAACTTTAAAAGTAATTCCAGAAGATGCACCCCCAAGGATGTTCTTTATTTTAACTACCCTGGAAGTTCTTTTAATTCAATTTTTATACCCTCCAAAATATACCAACTTTGTCATTCCGTTTGTAACACATCGAAATATTGCTCTAAGACCCCATAAAGTAAATATTCTGGGTCGTGGTGAAATTCTGAGTCGATCTGAGCATGTCCGTCCGTCCGTCTGTTGAAATCACGCTAACTTCCGAACGAAACAAGCTATCGACTTGAAACTTGGCTCAAGTAGTTGCTATTGATGTAGGTCGGATGGTATTGCAAATGGGCCATATCGGTACACTTTTACGTATAGCCCCCATATAAACGGGCCCCCAGATTTGGCTTGCGGAGCCTCTAAGAGTAGCATATTTCATCCGATCTGGCTGAAATGTGGTACATGGTATTAGTATATCGTCTCTAACTATCATGCAAAAATTGATCCATATCGGTCCATAATTATATATAGCCCCATATAAACCGATCCCCAGATTTGACCTTCGGAGCCTCTTAGAGGAGCACAATTGATAAGATCCGGTTGAAATTTGGTACATGGTGTTGGTATATGTTCTTTAACAACCATGCAAAAATTGGTCCATATCGGTCAATAATTATATATATGTTAGCCCCCATATAAACCGATCCCCAGATTTGACCTTCAGATCCTCTAAAAGAATCGTCTCTAACAACCATGCAAAAATTGGTCAATATCGGTCCATAATTATATATAGCCCCCATATAAACCGATCCCCTGATTTCACTTCGGAGCCTCTTAGAGGAGCAAAATTCATCCGATCAGGTTGAAATTTGGTGCATGGTGTTGGCATATGTTATTTAACCACCATGCCAAAATTGGTCCATATCGGTCCATTTTTATATGTAGCCCCCCTATAAACCAATCCCCAGATTTGACCTCCGGAGCCTTTTTTAGGAGCAAAATTCATCCGATCCGGTTGAAATTTGGAACGTGGTGTTAATATGTGGTCTCTCACAAACACGCAAGAATTGGTCCATATCGGTCCATAATTATATATAGCCCCCATATAAATCGATCCCCAGATTTGACCTCCGGAACCTCTTGGAGGAGCAAATTTCATCCGATTCGGTTGAAATTTGGTACGTGGTGTTAGTATATGGTCTCCAATAACCATGCAAAAATTGGTCCATAATTATATATAGCCCCCATATAAATCGATCCCCAGATGTGATCTCCGGAGCCTCTTGGAGGAGCAAAATTCATCCGATCCGGTTGAAATTTGGAACGTGGTGTTAGTATATGGCCGCTAATAACCATGTCAATATTGATCCATATCAGTCTATGGTTATATATAGCCGATCCCCAATCACACAAAAATTGGTCCATATCGGTTCATAATCATGGTTCCCACTCGAGCCAAAAATAATCTACCAAAATTTTATTCCTATAGAAAATTTTGTCCAATTTTATTTCTATAGAAAATTTTGGCAAAATTTTATTTCTATAGAAAATTTTGTCAAAATTTTATTTCTATAGAAAATGTTGTCAACATTTTAATTCTATTGAACATTTTGTCCAAATTTAACTTCTATAGAAAATGTTGTCAAAATTTTATTTAGTCAAAATGTTTTTTCTATAGAAACTTTTTTATTTCTATAGAAAATTTTAACAAACTTAATTATATACGTATTTAATGGGTTTTATGTTAGTTTAATATATACCACGTATGGACTACCTTTCAATTTAGAAAACGGTGTTAGGAAGTTTTAAGATACCTTGCCATTGGCAAGTGTTATCGCAACCCAAGTAATTCAATTGTGGATGACAGTCTTCAGTAGAAGTTTCTACGCAATCCATGGTGGAGGGTACATAAGCTTCGGCCTGGCCGAACTTACGGCCGTATAGACTTGTTTATAACTTGTTTTTTTTTTCATACTTTTAATGGGTAGTTTTAACTTTTTTTTGTTTCAAATAGGTTAAAAACAGAGTAAGAATACATAAAATGGTAGAAATCGTTTAAATTTTGTCGAAAAAAATTCTAAAACCAATCTGAAAAAATTGTGAATTTTTGAGGTCAAACGTTTCCGACAAGCGTTAAAATCCATTAAAAATTATAAAAAATTATAAAAATTATTTATTTGATAAAATATCACAGAATTTTTTAATTTACATCCAAAACATTGAATTTGGATCACACCTAAAGAAGTGATGCAAATTCAGTGCAACGGCTGTAGAAATGGAGGACATCCGTCCTATGACAAGCCCATGTTAAATTCACCGCTTCTGCGTCAATTTTCCACCACTTCCGGATCTAAAAAGAATATTTTCATTAATTTTTTGGCGACGCTTTTTTGCTGGGAAATTGAATTGTCGTGAGGCCAAAGATTTCATGTCCCTAATGCGAATTTTGCTTAGCATTGAAGACGCATTTAACACTGGGGAAAATTAGTTCCCGAACTTTTTCCATTGTCCGGAAAGGGAATATTTTTTTATAGCCACCACCATAAGATGGCGATGGTAGGTATAATAAGTTTGTCATTCCGTTTGTAACCCATCTTAATATCTATTTCCGGCAATATACAGTATATATACGAGTGTATAAGGTTACTATAAGTTAGTGCATATGTTTGCAACACCCAAAAGGAGACGCGATAGATACATGGTGTCTTTGGTAATAATGCTCAGGGCGGGTCCCTGAGCCAATCTAGCCATGTCCGTCTGTCTGTGTACACATTTTTGTGATAAAAGTCTAGGTCGCAATATTAGTCCAATCGACTTCAAATTTGGCACAAGTTTCTTCTTCGGGTCAGAATAGAACCCTATTGATTTTGGAAGAAATCAGTTCATATTTAGATATAGCTCCCATATATATCTTTCGCTCGATATCTCCTAATATGGCCCCAGAAATCAGAATTTCAGTCTGATTAGCTTTAAAGTTTGCACAAGGAGTGCAATTGATAGTGTCGTAAAATGTGCCAAATTTGTATGAAATCGGTTCAGATTTAGATATAGCTGCCATATACATCTTTCGCTCGATATGGACTTATATGGCCCCAGAAGCCAGAGTTTTGCCCTTATTTGCTTTAAATTTTGTACAGGAAGTAAAATTAACGTTCTGGATATGCATGCCGATTTGGTTGAACTCGGTTCCGATTTAGATATAGCCTCTACATATATCTTTCATCCGATATACACTCATATAACCACAGAGGCCAAAGTATTACTCTGATGTACGTGAAACTTTGCATAGGGAGTAGAATTAACGTTCTTGATATGCATGCCAAGTTTGGTAGAAATCGGTTCAGCTCTCATATATAGTTTTCGTTCGATTTTCAGTCATATGACCACAGAGGTCAATGTTGTAAACCAATTTGCATGAAATTTTGCATAGGGAGTAGAATTAACATTGTAACTATGCATGCCAAATTTAGTTGAAATCGGTTCAGATTTAGATATAGCTTCCATATATACGTTTTTCTGATTTCAGCCGAAATGGCTTAAATACCCACATATTCCTTATAAAATCGCCACTGTTAAGTCGAAAACTGATAAAAATGACTGCAATTTTCCTATACTTCTAATATCGTATATGGATTTTTTTTAATTCCCCATGCTCTTTAAATTAAATCACATTGGGGCTTGAATACATCCTTCATCTCTTTACTGCTCTATTGAATTTTAGACATTTTCCCATAAAGGTTTCAATTGAAATTGTCTAAATTGAACATTTATGAGAGATTTACTATCAAATTCAAATACCATTTCCCAGAGTCGAAAACTTTGCAATTAATGCAACAACACATTGCAATGCATTGATAGCCCATAGAGGATTTTTGGTAAACGAAAAAGGTATTAAAAATTCAATTTTGAAGAAACAATGACATTCAGTAATCGAATACACTGATTCGTTGACAAACAACAAAAGGTCCTTTTGCACCATCGACTGCATTCCAGAAGACAATGCAATTGCAAAAATTGACCTATGGTCAAATGTACGTATGATCCTTGCTCAGTCTCTCAACCTAGAGAGACTGCGTCCAAGTATCCCCAAAGCAAATTGCAACCAATACGCTGGTGACCTGTCGCTGACGTATGGTCAGTTATGATAACAACTTTTACAAGGTTTTTTTTTTTTTGTTTTTTGTTACAGCTCGGCAATGTTGTTTCGTGCTTGATTGGCTTCACGTAAACACACCTCTTTGTTCATCTGGTCAAATGACCAACAGCAGTGTATGCCATAGCAGTAGGTAGTGGTAGTATTTAACATGTATAGTTATTTAATTAAAAAATGCATAGGATACTTTTATTATTATTATTATTTTAATTTTACCCTGATTCTGACTACCAATAATGATGCATTATGTGGATGAATAAATTACAAAGAGGTCGGTTTATCGTTTGTTTACAAAATACCACGTAGAATTTTATAAGCTTTAATTGAAATCCTACCAAACCATAAAGTGTTTGCTCATTAACATATTTAAATTGGAAATCATTAAAAGTCAAAGGAGAATAATTCGTGATAGCCTCCAAAATTTAAAATTCCATCGAAATCCTGAAAAAATCCAATTTTTTATATGAAAAACTTATTTTGCTCATATCTCCTAGAAATAAAATTTTTACAAAATTTTCTATAGAAATAAAATTTTGACAAACTTTCTATAGAAATAAAATTTTGAAAAAATTTTTTATAAAAATAAAACGTTGACAAAATTTTCTATAGAAATAAAATTTTAACAAAATTTTTTATAAAAATAAAATGTTGACAAAATTTTCTATAGTAATAAAATTTTCACAAATTTTTCTATAGAAATAAAATTTTGACAAACTTTTCTATAGAAATAAAATTTTGACAAAATTTTTTATAGAAATAAAATTTTGACAAAATTTTCTGTAATAATTTGACAAACTTTTCAATAGAAATAAAATTTTCACAAAATTTTCTATAGAAATAAAATTTTCACAAAATTTTCTATAGAAATAAAATTTTGACAAAATTTTCTATAGAAATAAAATTTTGACAAAATTTTCTATTGGTTTATTCCCTGTAAACTTGAAGTAAATAGAATTAGTTTAGATTTTCTCTATTGTTTAAAAATAGGGACGTCCCCTTCCCCGATCAGATATCAGAAAATGATGTACCATATTTGCACGACATGATCACTCTCCACGTTCTCTGCAAATATCAAGTAAATCGGTTAAGCCGTTTCCGAGCTTACGCGGAATATACAAATAAACATATATAGTTCGGATCTCCACAACAAACACATTCAAGAAACCAAACAATTGAAAAATATATTAATTTTCTGTATTCTCTCATGAGTGAGCATTTTGTTCTAACGGCATCTTCGCATACATCTTTTAGATTTCGTACACATTCTCAGCAATGTGTGCGTCATCAGTCTTGTTATTATACCCTCCGCCATAGGATGGGGGGTATATTAACTTTGTCATTCCGTTTGTAACACATCGAAATATTACTCTAAGGCCCCATAAAGTATATATATTCTGGGTCGTGGTGGAATTCTGAGTCGATCTGAGCATGTCCGACCGTCAGTCCATCCGTCTGTTGAAATCACGCTAGGTTAGGTTATGTGGCAGCCCGATGTATCAGGCTCACTTAGACTATTCAGTCCATTATGATACCACAGTGGTGAACTTTTCTCTTATCACTGAGTGCTGCCCGATTCCATGTTAAGCTCAATGACAAGGGACCTCCTTTTTATAGCCGAGTCCGAACGGCGTTCCACACTCCAGTGAAACCACTTAGAGAAGCTTTGAAGCCCTCAGAAATGTAACCAGCATTACTGTGGTGGGATAATCCACCGCTGAAAAACTTGTTGGTGTTCGGTCGTAGCACGAATCGAACCCACGACCTTGTGTATGCAAGGCGGGCATGCTAACCATTGCACCACGGTGGCAATGGTCACGCTAACTTCCGAACGTAACAAGCTATCGACTTGAAACTTGGCACAAGTAGTTGTTATTGATCTAGGTCGGACGGTATTGCAAATGGGCCATATCCGTCCACTTTTAAACGGTGATACGGTCAAAATTTGGTCAAGGGAAAACGCGTGTAAATCGGTGAAATCGTTTATTTAAAAATCAAATTAAATTTATTTTTCAAGTTCAATTAGTAGTGTAAAATTCAGGAAAAATGTTCAGTTAGGCTTTCCCTTTTCCAAATCCGAATTGCCGGGCCTCACTCTTGACACCTGCCATCAGATTTTGTACAGCCACCTTGTCCACCTTCTTCGCCGCAGAAAGCCAGTTTTGCCTTGAACTGCTGCTCGTCCTTGGCAGTTTTTTGGTCTTATTTAGGTTCCGCTTGACAATAGCCCAGTATTTCTCAATTGGGCGGAGCTCTGGCGTGTTGGGAGGGTTCATGTCCTTGGGAACCACCCGCACGTTGTTGGCGGCGTACCACTCCATGGCCTTTTTACCGTAATGGCAAGGTGCCAAATCCGGCCAAAACAGTACGGAACAACCGTGTTTCTTCAGGAAAGGCAGCAGACGTTTATTCAAACACTCTTTCACGTAAATTTCTTGGTTGACAGTCCCGGAAGCTATGAAAATGCTGCTTTTCAAGCCACAGGTACAGATGGCTTGCCAAACCAGATATTTCTTTGCGAACTTTGACAGTTTTATGTGCTTGAAAATATTTGCTACCTTTCCCCTTCCTTTTGCCGTATAAAACTCCTGTCCCGGAAGCTGCTTGTAGTCGGCTTTGACGTAGGTTTCGTCGTCCATTACCACGCAGTCAAACTTCGTCAGCATCGTCGTGTACAGCCTCCGGGATCGCGCTTTGGCCGTCGTATTTTGTTTATCATCGCGATTTGGAGTCACTACCTTCTTATAAGTCGATAGTCCGGCTCGTTGTTTGGCTCGATGCACGGTTGTAGACGATGCACCCAGCTTATTTGCGGCATCTTGGAGAGAGAGGTTAGGGTTTCGCTTGAAACTACCGGCAACTCTCTTTGTCGTCTCAGTGGCTTCCGGTTTTCGATTTCCCCCCGATCCAGACTTCCTGGCTATCGACAAACGTTCCCCAAACACTTTAATTAAATTTGTAACGGTTGATTTGGCAACTTTTAGCGATTTTGACAGCTTTGCGTGCGAGTAGCTCGGACTTCTTGCTTGGACGGCATTTTGACAACTGAATTCCAAAATCAAAATAGGAGCAACATTCTACACACACACACCTTCAAAATGAGGTGTGTTCAGGTTTTTTAAATGCAAAATTGAAAGAAATACGTCAAGTTTATATTGACCAAATTTTGACCGTATCACCCTTTACGTATAGCCCCCATACAAACGGACCCCCAAATTTGGCTTGCAGACCCTCTAAGAGAATCAAATTTCATCCGATCCGGCTGAAATTTGGTACATGGTGTTAGTATATGGTCTTTAACAAACATGCAGAAATTGGTCCACATCGGTCCATAATTATATATAGCCCCCATATAAATCGATCCCCCGATTTGGCTTTCGGAGCCTCTAAGAGAAACAAATTTCATCCGATCCGGCTGAAATTTGGTATATGGTGTAAGTATATGGTCTCTAATGACCATGCAAAAATTGGTCCACATCGGTGCATAATTATATATAGCCCCCATATAAACCGATCACCAGATTTGACCTCCGGAGCCTCTTGGAAGACCAAAATTCATCTGATTCAGTTGATATTTGGTACGTGCAAAAATTGGTCCACATCGGTCCATAATTAGATATAGCCCCCATATAAACCGATCTCCAGATTTGACCTCCGGTGCCTTTTGGAGAAGCAAAATTCATCCGATCTGGTTGAAATTTGGTACGTGATGTTAGTATATGATATTTAACAACCATGTCAAAAGTGGTCCATATCAGTCCATAATCATATAAACCGATCCCGAGAATTGGTTTTGGAGCCTCTTGGAGGAGTAAATTTCATCCGAGTCAGTTGAAATTTGGTACATTGTGCTAGTATATGGCCGTTAACATCCATGCCTAACTAGGTTCATATCGGTCTATAGTTATATTTAGCCCTCAGATAAATCGATCCCCAATCACACAAAAATTGGTCCATATCAAGTTCATAATTGTATATAGCCCATATATAAGCGACACCCATATTTCAATTCTGGCTCCCTACGCACCGTGTAAAAGTCCATATCGATTCGTAATTATTTGTAGACTTACCTACACATACCTTTTTTGTCTAATATATACCACGTATGGACTAACTCACAATTTAGAAAACGATTTAAGATACCACAACCCAAGTAATTCGATTGTGGATGGCAGTGTTTAGAAGTTTCTACGCAATCCATGGTGGAGGGTACATAAGATTCGGCCTGGCCGAACTTACGGCCATATATACTTGTTTTTGTTTTCATGTCTATAGCTGTCAACTAATTTATCAACAAAACAATTTGTTGAAAATTCAAAATGTTTTTACAGTTTTCTCTGTCAAGCATCTACAAACACATTTCAACAACAAATGCCTCATATTCAATAGACAAATTTGTTGAGCATCACTACATCTGACATACAAATAAAGTTGTTAATATTTATTTGCGATTATTTTTTTGTGTGTACCGATACAAAATACCTATTTAGAGTCCTTAAAAACCTCCAGATTTTCAATTTCAGGAAAATTGGATAAAAACTAAAAAAAATCCCGGGGGATCGGTCTATATGGGGGACCTATAATCACCATTTTCGGCACACCTCTTTATAGTCGATAAAATACCTCTAGATTTCCAATTTCAGGCAAATTTGATAAAAACTACGGATTCTAGAAGCACAAGAAGTAAAATTGGGAGATCGGTCTATATGAAAAATTTCTTTTGCTCATATCTCCTAGAAATAAAATTTTCACAAATTTTTCTATAGAAATAACATTTTCACAAAATTTTCTATAGAAACAAAGTTTTGACAAAATTATCTATAGTAATAAAATGTTGACAAAATTTTCTATAGAAATAAACTTTTGACAAAATTTTCTATAGAAATAAAATTTTGACAAAATTATCTATAGTAATAAAATATTGACAAATTTTCCTATAGAAATAAAATTTTCACAAAATTTTCTATAGAAATAAAATTTTCACAAAATTTTCTATAGAAATAAACTTTTGACAAAATATTCCATAGAAATAGAATTTTAACAAAATTATCTATAGTAATACAATTTTGACAAACTTTTCTATAGAAATAAAATTTTCACAAAATTTTCTATAGAAATAAAATTTTCAATATAAATAAAATTTTGATAAAATTTTCTATAGAAATAAAATTTTGACAAAATTATCTATAGTAATAAAATTTTGACAAAATTATCTATAGTAATAAAGTTTTGAAAAACCTTTTTATAGAAATAAAATTTTGACAAACTTTTCTATAGAAATAAAATTTTCACAAAATTTTCTATAGAAATAAAATTTTCACAAAATTGTCTATAGAAATAAAATTTTGACAAACTTTTCTATAGAAATAAAATTTTGACAAAATTTTCTATAGATATAAAATTTTAACAAAATTATCTATAGTAATAAAATTTTGAAAAACTTTTCTATAGAAATAAAATTTTGACAAATTTTTCTATAGAAATAAAATTTTGACAAAATTTTCTATAGACATAAAATTTTGACAAAATTATCTATAGTAATAAAATTTTGACAAACTTTTCTATAGAAATAAAATTTTCACAAAATTTTGTATAGAAATAAAATGTTCACAAAATTTTCTATAGAAATAAAATTTTGACAAAATTTTCTATAGAAATAAAATTTTAACAAATTTTTCTATACAAGTAAAATTTTGAGAAAATATTCTATTGCAATAAAATTTTGAGAAAATTTTCTATAGAAATAAAATTTTGTCATACAAATTTGACATACAAATAAAGTTGTTAATATTTATTTGCGGTTATCTTTTTTGTGTGTACCAATACACAATATATTCAGCTATTTATAGTCCTAAAAAACCTCCAGATTTTCAATTTCAGGCAAATTGATAAAAACTACTAGAAACCCAAGAAGTAAAATCGGGGGATCGGTCTATGTGGGGGATATACCAAACCATAGACCTATAATCACCATTTTCGGCACACCTCTTTATGGTCAATAAAATACCTCTAGATTTCCAAATTCAGGTAAATTTGATAAAATCTACGGATTCTAGAAGCACAAGAAGTAAAGTCGGGAGATCGGTCTATATAAAAAACTTCTTTTGCTCATATCTTCTAGAAATAAAATTTTCCCAAATTTTTCTACAGAAATAAAATTTTGACAAAATTTTCTATAGAAATAAAATTTTGACAAAATTTTCTATAGAAATAAAATTTTGACAAAATTTTCTATAGAAATAAAATTTTGACAAACTTTTCTATAGAAATAAAATTTTGACCAAATTTTCTATAGTAATAAAATTTTAACAAATTTTTCTATAGAAATAATATTTTGACAAAATTTTCTATAGAAATAAAATTTTGACAAAATTATTATATGAAAAACTTATTTTGCTCATATCTTCTAAACTATGCATCCTAGACCGAAAAGGACCATAATTCTTGACCACACGAACTATGGCCCATACCTCCTAAATTAACGTCCTAGAGCGAAAAGGAAGTAAATTCGTGACTATCCCTAAAAATTCTAAAATTCTATCCAAATCCTTACAAAATAAAAGTTTTATATGAAAAAAATTCTTTTTGCACACATATCTTAAACTAAGCGCCCCAGAGCGAAAAGGAGGCTAATTCATAACTACACCCAAAAATTCCATCCAAATCCCAAAAATCCCTTCCAAAAACCAAATTTTTTTTATGACACACTTATTTTGCTCGTATCTCTTAACCTAGAGCGAAAAGGAGGGAAATTCGAGACTATATAATTCCATCCAAATCGTAAAAAAATTATATGAAAAATTCCTTTGCGTACATCAACTAAACTTAGCGTCCTAGAGCACAGGCTAATTCGTCAAAAATTCGAAAATTCAATAAAAAATCTGGAAAAAGCAAATTAGCTAATGGCCTTTGTAGCCAATGCTACTTTTCTTCTTTTTTTATACCCTCCACAATAGGATGGGGGTATATTAACTTTGTTATTCCGTTTGTAATACATCGAAATATTGCTCTAAGACCCCATACAGTATATATATTCTGGGTCGTGGTGAAATTCTGAGTCGATCTAACATAAGCATGTCCGTCCGTCCGTCCATCTGTTGAAATCACGCTAACTTCCGAACGCAACAAGCTATCGACTTGAAACTTGGCACAAGTAGTTGTTATTGATGTAGGTCATATGGTATTGCAAATGGGCCATATCGGTCAACTTTTACGTATAGCCCCCATATAAACGGACCCTCAGATTTGGCTTGCGGAAGCATATTTCATCTGATCCGGCTGAAATTTGGTTCATGGTGTTGGTATATGGTCTCTAACAACCATGCAAAAATTGGTCCACATCAGTCCATAATTATATATAGCCCCCATATAAACCGATCCCCAGATTTGGCTTGCAGAACCTCTAACAGAAGCAAATTTTATCCGATCCAGTTGAAATTTGGAACATGGTATTAGTAACCAATCACACAAAAATTGGTCCATATCGGTTCATTTTTATTTTTATAGAAACTTTTGTTAACATTTTATTTCTATAGAAAATTTTGTTAAAATTTTATTTCTAAAGAAAATTTTTTCAAAATTTAGTTTCTATAGCAAATTTTGTCAAAACTTTATTGCTATAGAAAATTTTGACAAAATTTTTTTCTAAAAAAAATTTTGTTAAAATTTTATTTCTATAGAAAATTTTGTCAAACTGAATTATATACCCAGCAAAAAAAGCGTCGCCAAAAAAGTAATGAACATTTTCTTTTTGGATCCGGAAGTAGTGCAAAATTGGCGCAGAAGCGATGAATTTAACATGGGCTTGTCATAGGGCGGAAGTCCTCCATTTCAACAGCCGTTGCACTGAATTTGCATCACTTCTTTAGGTGTGATCGGAATTCAATGTTTTGGATGTAAATTAAAAAATTCTGTGATATTTTGTCAAATAAATAATTTTTATAATTTTTTATAATTTTTAATGGATTTTAACGCTTGTCGGAAACGTTTGAGCTCAAATATTTTCAAAAAAGCACAATTTTTTCAGATTGGATTTAGCATTTTTTTTTTACAAAATTTAAATGATTTGTACCATTTTATGAATTCTTACTCTGTTTTTAAGCTATTTGAAACAAAAAAAGTTAAAATTACCCACTAAAAGTATGAAAAAACCAAGTTATAAAAAATTGAATTAAAATAACTTCCTGGGTAGTTAAAATAAAGAACATTATTGGGAGTGCATCTTCTGGAAGTGCTTTTAAAGTTGTGCCTTTAGAAGAACTTCCAAATTTTTTTGCTGGGTACTTATTTAATCGGTCTTTTTTAATTTAATATATACCACCTCTGGACTTACTTACAATTTAAAAGACGGTGTTAGGAGGATTTAAGATACCTTGCCATCGGCAAGCGTTACCGCAACTCAATTAATTCGATTGTGGATGGCAGTGTTTAGAAGAAGTTTCTACGCAATCCATGGTGGAGGGTACATAAGCTTCGGCCTGGCCAAACTTACGGCCGTATATACTTGTTTTATCATACATTTACTGTATGATTAAAATAAACAATAAATAAATAAATAATAAAAAACAAATTTTATATGAAAAACTTTTTTTGGCCATATCTCCTATACTAAGCGTCCTAAAGGGAAAAAGAGCGAAATTCGTGGCCTCCCCCAAAAATTCGAAAATTTCAATCCAATTCCTGAAAAATCCAGATTTTTATATGCAGAACTTATTTTGCTTATATCTCCTAAGTTAAGCATCCTAGACAAAAAGTAGAAAATTCGTCAATGCATTCTCTGTCAGAATTTGGGCTTGAGATCATATTGAGCATTTAGAAGCTGACAATTTTAGCTATTTTAGCTGAGCATTGCAAGATAATTTTTCGATCCAAGTAAACTTTTGTTTACCAGACTCCAAAGATTATCTTGCAATTTTTATGCAGTTTTCCTGCAATATAAGAAAAATTAATCTTTTAATAGATCGTTTGTGAAATATGTATCGTATATATCATAAATAAAATTTAAAATTAATTCTTGGAAAAAATTTCGTATTTTTCTCTGTGCAATGAAGCCATTCAACCATAGCCTCTAATGCGATTTCCAAGCAAATATTTAACGCTCAAATTGTTCTGACGCGAAAAAGGATGGACCAGCCAAAGGACATGGTTAATGTGACTATGTTAACTACTGCTTTGATACATTGGACGATGGTCAGCCAAATGGCCGTGACCAATCATGGCAGGCAGTTATGTTGACATAACACCAACACCACATTGGGGTTTCATTACTTTGAAATCTTTATTAATTTGTTGCTCGCAACTTTGATGCATGGTGTCGTGGAGCCCGCGATCCCCCTTGACCCATACTCAACCGAATTTACATAGGGAAACATGTTTAATACAAGCCAAAGTTCATAATATGTAAATGAGCTTGTGTTTAACTGTTGCCAATGAACCAATCATTTTGGTGACGACAGTATCGTTACTGGGTGTTAAACACACATACACATACATACATCCCACACATACTCTCATATCACGCTTCCATTGTTGCACATTTAAACCAACAAAGATAAACCATGAACTTCAGGATCGATGTGTATTGGAGGTGATGTAATTTAAGCAAAAGGGAACTATACAGGATGACAGATATGTACTGCAACAAACTAAAGCGCAATATAATTTTCACACAGAAAAAAAGAGACCCCTTCTTGAAATTCGTATAGCGCCAAAGACATCTTAATTTGGTTGAACAATTAGCACTGGATGCAACATTTGAATGGACTATCCAGAACATCGTTGCACTGGTGTTTTATCCAGAATATATCATCAGTGCAAGTCGCGCCGTTGTTGCCAGATTGTGTTTTGATAAAGTGACGCTTCTTCGATTCACAATAGCAATTTATTGTGACTAATTTATCGAAAAACATGAAATTCAAAGTGGTGAAGTGTCATAAATAAGCGCAACAGTAAATATTTATTGCTATTTGAGCATTTCATACAATAAAAATGCAAGATTTCACTTCTTTTCTACGATTGTTTCTAAACAGCTGATGACAGTGTTGCATATTTTTGGAGATGTCCTGGATAAACGAGTACTATGTTTTCTTTTAGTCCTTCACGGCTTAGGGTATCCAGTGCTACAAAAAAACAGCCCTAATATGATTGTCGTGAAATTTAAGAAGAATGCATAGTATATATTAGTTAATACTTTCCTATATTTATATACCACTGGAATAATTTTATTGAACTTTTTTCATTCATGTAGACAAAACTTACATATTTGTGGTAAAATTTTTACTTCGAAATTATAACTGCTTACTTGCGTTTTTAACTACAGTTTCATGTTCTCTTCAATAAAAGAAATGTTTTATTAATATAGAAAATATTGTCAAAGTTTATTTCTACAGAAAATTTTGTCATAATATAATTTATATTGACAATTTTGTTAAAATTTTATTTCTAAAGAAACTTTTCTCAAAATTTTATTTTTATAGAAAATTTTGTCAACATTTTATTTCTATAGAACATTTTGTCAAAATTTTGTTTCTACATAACATTTTTTCAAAATTTTATTTCTATTTGTCAAAATTTTATTTCTATAGAAAATTTTGTCAAAATTGAATTTTTATAGAAAATTTTGTCAAATTTGAACCTTCCGAAAAAAGGTTTGATAGTCGGCTACTGCCTAAACAAATTTGCAAGCATATCTCTTTTCCTTTGCCAAACTCAAATCATCGATTTGAATGTAGTTCGGAAGGTTCAAGTGCACTTGCACTTTGGGTTAAGTGAATTTATTCTGATAATTGGTTGATAGTTTTGCAGCAAGTAGAGGATGCTGATGAGGAATGTGGTAATTCCGAAACAGCTGTACATCCAACCATCTTGCAGTCTATAAGGTTTTGCCCAAATAAATTTGGCAAGCATACTTTTCCTCTGTTGGTTAAGCTACACTTGTAGTTTAGTCAATGCATGGCTTTAAGTTGAGATCAAAAAACAACAAATTTTTATTTCTATAGAAAATTTTGTCAAAATTTTATTTCTCTAGAAAATTTTGTCAAAAGTTTTTTTCTATAGAAAATTTTGTCAAAATTTTATTTCTATTTGTCAAAATTTTAATTCTATAGAATATTTTGTCAAACTTTTATTTTTATAGAAAATTTTATCAAACTTGTACTTCTTTAGAAAATATTGTCAAAATTTTATTTCTCTAGAAAATTTTGTCAAAATTTTATTTCTCTAGAAATTTTTTTATTTAGAAAATTGTTTGCAAAATTTTATTTCTATAGAAAATTTTGTCAAAATTTTATTTCTATAGAGAATTTTGTAAATTTTTTTTTTCTCTAGAAAATTTTGTCAAAATTTTATTTCTATAGCAAATTTTGTCAAAATTTTATTTCTATTGAAAATTTTATCAAAATTTTATTTCTATAGAGAATTTTGTCAAAATTTTATTTCTATAGAAAATTTTGTCAAAATTTTATTTTTCTAAAAAATTTTGTTAACATTTTATTTCTCCAGAAAATTTTGTCAAAATTTTATTTTATAGAAATAATTTTGACAAAATTTTCGAGACAAAATTTTTGACAAAATTTTATTTCTATATAAAATTTGCCAAAATTTTATTTCTATAGAAAATTTTGTCAAAATTTTATTTCTATATAAAATTTTGTCAAAATTTTATTTCTATAGAAAATGTTTGCAAAATTTTATTTCTATTGAAAATTTTGTCAAAATTTTATTTCTCTAGAAAATTTTGTCAAAATTTTATTTCTCTAGAAAATTTTGTCAAAATTTTATTTCTATAGAAAATTCAGTCAAAATTTTATTTGTATAAAAAATGTTCCTAAATTTTATTTATATAAAAAATTTGTCAAAATTTTATTTCTATAGAAATTTTTGTCAAAATTTTATTTCCATAGAAAATTTTGCCAAAATTTTATTTCTGTACAAAATTTTGCCAAAATTTTATTTCTGTAAAAAATTTTACCAAAATTTTATTTCAATAGAATATTTTGTGAAAATTTTATTTCTATAGAGAATTTTGTCAAAATTTTATTTCTATAGAAATTTTTGTCAAAATTTTATTTCTCTAGAAAATTTTGTCAAAATTTTCTTTCTCTAGAAAATTTTCTCAAAAATTTGGTTCTCTAGAAAATTTTTTCACATTTTTTTTTATAGAAAATTTTGTCAAAATTTTATTTCTATAGAGTATTTTGTCAAAATTTTATTTCTCTAGAGAATTTTGTCAAAATTTTATTTCTCTCGAAAATTTTGTCAACATTTTATTTCTATAGAAAATTTTGTCAAAATTTTATTTCTATAGAAAATTTTGTCAAAATTTTATTTCTATTTGTCAAGATTTTATTTCTATTTGTCAAGATTTTATTTCTATTTGTCAAAATTTTCTTTCTCTAGAAAATTTTCTCAAAAATTTGGTTCTCTAGAAAATTTTGTCAAAATTTTATTTCTCTAGAAAATTTTGTCAAAATTTTATTTCTATAGAAAATTTTGCCAAAATTTTATTTCTATAGAAAATTTTGTTAAAATTTTATTTCTATAGAAAATTTTGTTAACATTTTATTTTTATAGAAAATTTTGTCACAATTTTATTTCTATAGAAAAATTTTGTCAAATGTTTATTTCTATAAAAATTTTTTTTTCAAAATTTTATTTCTATAGAAAATTTTGTCAACATTTTATTTCTATAGAAAATTTTGTCAACATTTTATTTCTATAGAAAATTTTGTCAACATTTTATTTCTATAGAAAATTTTGTCATCTTTTTTCTTATTATTTATCTTATCTTTTTTTATGTTTGTATAAAATTTTATCAAAATTTTATTTCTATAGAAAATTTTGACAAAATTCTGTTTTTATAGAAAACGTTGTTAAAATTTTATTTCTATAGAAAATTTTGTTAAAATTTTATTTCTATAGAAAATTTTGTTAAAATTTTATTTCTATAGAAAATTTTGTGAAATTTTATTTCTATAGAAAATTTTGCAAAATTTTATTTCTATAGAAAATTTTGTCAAAATTTTATTTCTATTTGTCAAGATTTTATTTCTATTTGTCAAGATTTTATTTCTATTTGTCAAAATTTTCTTTCTCTAGAAAATTTTCTCAAAAATTTGGTTCTCTAGAAAATTTTGTCAAAATTTTATTTCTCTAGAAAATTTTGTCAAAATTTTATTTCTATAGAAAATTTTGTCAAAATTTTATTTCTATAGAGAATTTTGTCAAAATTTTATTTCTCTAGAAAATTTTGTCAAAATTTTATTTCTATAGAAAATTTGCCAACATTTTATTTCTATAGAAAAATTTTGTCAAAATTTTATTTCCATAGAAAATTTTACAAAAATTTTATTTATGTAAAAAAAATTGCCAACTTTTTATTTCTATAGAAAATTATTTCAAAATTTCATGTCTATAGAAAATGTTATCAAAATTTTATTTCTATGGAAAATTTTGTCAAAATTTTACTCCTATAGAAATTTTTTTATATTTTGTTATACAAAACTTGTATATTTTATTTCCATATAAAATTTTGTTCAATTTTATTTTTATAAAAGTATGTGAAGTACCTCTTAGTTGGAGTGAAATTGTTTGCAAAATCTACCAAAATATTAAGAATTCTACCAATCTACCAGTTTTGTTATTCTATTGTGTATTTGGACTAAGCTTAGTCTCATTAATATACATATATTATACGCTTCTTATAATAAAAGAAGTCAGATTTATCATTTTATAATAAATTTTACTAAATTTGAGGTTTATACCCCCATCACCATAGAATGGTGATGGGGGTATAATAAGTTTATCATTCCGTTTGTAACACATCGAAATATCGATTTCTGACTATATAAAGTATATATTCTTGATCAGGGAGAATTTCTAAGACAACATAAGCATGTCCGTCCGTCCGTCTGGTAGTATGTCTGTCTGTTGTAATCACGCTACAGTCTTCTTTTGTCTGCAGGCAGGCCAAGTTCGATGGGCTATATCAGTCCAGGCTTTGATATAGCTCCCATATAAACCGATCTCCCGACTTTACTTCTTGGGCTTCTAGAATCCGTAGTTTTTATCAAATTTGCATGAAATTAGAAATTTAGAGGTATCTTAGGACCATAAAGAGGTGCGTCGAAAATAGAGTGTATTGGTCCATGTTTTGGTGTAGCCCCCATATAGACTGATCTCCCGATTTTACTTCTTGGGCTTCTAGAATTCGTAGTTTTTACCCAATTTGTTTGAAATTGGAATTCTAGAGGTATTTGGGGATCGTTAAAAGGTGTGTCGAAAATGGGGTGTATCGGCCCATGTTTTGGTGTAGCCCCCATGTAGACTGATCTTCCGGCTTTATTTGTAGGGCTTCTAGAAACTGTATTTATTATCCGATTTGCCGATTTGAAATTTGAAATCTAGAGTTATTCTTTGACCACAAGTAGGTGTGCCGTAATTGGGGTGTATTGGTCCATGTTTTGGTAGAGCCCCCACATAGACCAATCCTTGGGCTTCTAGAAACCGTAGTTTTTATTCGATTTGCCCGAAAAAGTAAATATACTGGTATTTTAGACCCTCAAAAATCTGTATCGTATTTATTTATACCTGTCCATTTGGTAAGGCATCGATATAGACAGATTTAACTTCTTGAGGATACACCCAAAGAAAAAATATTTTGCTCCGGAATAAAATTTTACACAAACGAAGTTCCCCTTTCGTATAAAGTATTTTCGTTTAGAGCAAATTAATACGAATTTTTTATAAACGAATCAATTTTCTCTAAAATCTGTGTCAAAAGAAAACTTTGCTTGTCTAAAATTTCATTCCTCAGAAAAGAAAACTCTTCTTTCAGTGTATAGCAGGCGCACTGACCATCAAAATTGCTTGAAACTGAAATTAAAATTTCCAGATTATACTCCTCGTAATCATTTAAATAATGACGGAAAAATCTACAGATTTAAGATTTCAAATCAAGGTGTTATTTCATCGTGTAAATGATGATATGTTTATGATTTCTCTAGAATCTTTAAATTTATCTTCGGAAAGCGTACTGGTAGAACTGATTTGCTTGGGAGAATATTTGTCATCAAACCACCTGAAATTTTGATAAAAAATGTCTACCCGAGTAAAAATTAAGAGATCTAATTTGATACGATTAGATATGAGTAGATCGGAAAAATGGTAAGATCTAATCATATCTAATTACTATGGAAGTAGATCTGCTCAGATCTCAATATTGGCCTAGATCTAATGTCTTAGATATAATTACATCTATCCCTATATATAGTTGGATCTGATGTTAGATATCGTAATATTTGGAATTATATATAATTCTATCTCATTATATGTGTGTAAATCTGCATAGATATAACGTGGCCAATTTTGGGATCTAATCATATCTAATTATACCAATTTTGCAAAATAAAATTTATTTGTCCGGTAGTTTTTTGATAAAATTTCCGAAAAAAGGTTTGATAGTCGGCTACTGCCTAAACAAATTTGCAAGCATATCTCTTTTCCTTTGCCAAACTCAAATCATCGATTTGAATGTAGTTCGGAAGGTTCAAGTGCACTTGCACTTTGGGTTAAGTGAATTTATTCTGATAATTGGTTGATAGTTTTGCAGCAAGTAGAGGATGCTGATGAGGAATGTGGTAATTCCGAAACAGCTGTACATCCAACCATCTTGCAGTCTATAAGGTTTTGCCCAAATAAATTTGACAAGCATACTTTTCCTCTGTTGGTTAAGCTACACTTGTAGTTTAGTCAATGCATGGCTTTAAGTTGAGATCAAAAAACAACAAAATTTTATTTCTATAGAAAATTTTGTCAAAATTTTATTTCTCTAGAAAATTTTGTCAAAAGTTTTTTTCTATAGAAAATTTTGTCAAAATTTTATTTCTATTTGTCAAAATTTTAATTCTATAGAATATTTTGTCAAACTTTTATTTTTATAGAAAATTTTATCAAACTTGTACTTCTTTAGAAAATATTGTCAAAATTTTATTTCTCTAGAAAATTTTGTCAAAATTTTATTTCTCTAGAAATTTTTTTATTTAGAAAATTGTTTGCAAAATTTTATTTCTATAGAAAATTTTGTCAAAATTTTATTTCTATAGAGAATTTTGTAAATTTTTTTTTTCTCTAGAAAATTTTGTCAAAATTTTATTTCTATAGCAAATTTTGTCAAAATTTTATTTCTATTGAAAATTTTATCAAAATTTTATTTCTATAGAGAATTTTGTCAAAATTTTATTTCTATAGAAAATTTTGTCAAAATTTTATTTTTCTAAAAAATTTTGTTAACATTTTATTTCTCCAGAAAATTTTGTCAAAATTTTATTTTATAGAAATAATTTTGACAAAATTTTCGAGACAAAATTTTTGACAAAATTTTATTTCTATATAAAATTTGCCAAAATTTTATTTCTATAGAAAATTTTGTCAAAATTTTATTTCTATATAAAATTTTATCAAAATTTTATTTCTATAGAAAATGTTTGCAAAATTTTATTTCTATTGAAAATTTTGTCAAAATTTTATTTCTCTAGAAAATTTTGTCAAAATTTTATTTCTCTAGAAAATTTTGTCAAAATTTTATTTCTATAGAAAATTCAGTCAAAATTTTATTTGTATAAAAAATGTTCCTAAATTTTATTTATATAAAAAATTTGTCAAAATTTTATTTCTATAGAAATTTTTGTCAAAATTTTATTTCCATAGAAAATTTTGCCAAAATTTTATTTCTGTACAAAATTTTGCCAAAATTTTATTTCTGTAAAAAATTTTACCAAAATTTTATTTCAATAGAATATTTTGTGAAAATTTTATTTCTATAGAGAATTTTGTCAAAATTTTATTTCTATAGAAATTTTTGTCAAAATTTTATTTCTCTAGAAAATTTTGTCAAAATTTTCTTTCTCTAGAAAATTTTCTCAAAAATTTGGTTCTCTAGAAAATTTTTTCACATTTTTTTTTATAGAAAATTTTGTCAAAATTTTATTTCTATAGAGTATTTTGTCAAAATTTTATTTCTCTAGAGAATTTTGTCAAAATTTTATTTCTCTCGAAAATTTTGTCAACATTTTATTTCTATAGAAAATTTTGTCAAAATTTTATTTCTATAGAAAATTTTGTCAAAATTTTATTTCTATTTGTCAAGATTTTATTTCTATTTGTCAAGATTTTATTTCTATTTGTCAAAATTTTCTTTCTCTAGAAAATTTTCTCAAAAATTTGGTTCTCTAGAAAATTTTGTCAAAATTTTATTTCTCTAGAAAATTTTGTCAAAATTTTATTTCTATAGAAAATTTTGCCAAAATTTTATTTCTATAGAAAATTTTGTTAAAATTTTATTTCTATAGAAAATTTTGTTAACATTTTATTTTTATAGAAAATTTTGTCACAATTTTATTTCTATAGAAAAATTTTGTCAAATGTTTATTTCTATAAAATTTTTTTTTTTCAAAATTTTATTTCTATAGAAAATTTTGTCAACATTTTATTTCTATAGAAAATTTTGTCAACATTTTATTTCTATAGAAAATTTTGTCAACATTTTATTTCTATAGAAAATTTTGTCATCTTTTTTCTTATTATTTATCTTATCTTTTTTTATGTTTGTATAAAATTTTATCAAAATTTTATTTCTATAGAAAATTTTGACAAAATTCTGTTTTTATAGAAAACGTTGTTAAAATTTTATTTCTATAGAAAATTTTGTTAAAATTTTATTTCTATAGAAAATTTTGTTAAAATTTTATTTCTATAGAAAATTTTGTGAAATTTTATTTCTATAGAAAATTTTGCAAAATTTTATTTCTATAGAAAATTTTGTCAAAATTTTATTTCTATTTGTCAAGATTTTATTTCTATTTGTCAAGATTTTATTTCTATTTGTCAAAATTTTCTTTCTCTAGAAAATTTTCTCAAAAATTTGGTTCTCTAGAAAATTTTGTCAAAATTTTATTTCTCTAGAAAATTTTGTCAAAATTTTATTTCTATAGAAAATTTTGTCAAAATTTTATTTCTATAGAGAATTTTGTCAAAATTTTATTTCTCTAGAAAATTTTGTCAAAATTTTATTTCTATAGAAAATTTGCCAACATTTTATTTCTATAGAAAAATTTTGTCAAAATTTTATTTCCATAGAAAATTTTACAAAAATTTTATTTATGTAAAAAAAATTGCCAACTTTTTATTTCTATAGAAAATTATTTCAAAATTTCATGTCTATAGAAAATGTTATCAAAATTTTATTTCTATGGAAAATTTTGTCAAAATTTTACTCCTATAGAAATTTTTTTATATTTTGTTATACAAAACTTGTATATTTTATTTCCATATAAAATTTTGTTCAATTTTATTTTTATAAAAGTATGTGAAGTACCTCTTAGTTGGAGTGAAATTGTTTGCAAAATCTACCAAAATATTAAGAATTCTACCAATCTACCAGTTTTGTTATTCTATTGTGTATTTGGACTAAGCTTAGTCTCATTAATATACATATATTATACGCTTCTTATAATAAAAGAAGTCAGATTTATCATTTTATAATAAATTTTACTAAATTTGAGGTTTATACCCCCATCACCATAGAATGGTGATGGGGGTATAATAAGTTTATCATTCCGTTTGTAACACATCGAAATATCGATTTCTGACTATATAAAGTATATATTCTTGATCAGGGAGAATTTCTAAGACAACATAAGCATGTCCGTCCGTCCGTCTGGTAGTATGTCTGTCTGTTGTAATCACGCTACAGTCTTCTTTTGTCTGCAGGCAGGCCAAGTTCGATGGGCTATATCAGTCCAGGCTTTGATATAGCTCCCATATAAACCGATCTCCCGACTTTACTTCTTGGGCTTCTAGAATCCGTAGTTTTTATCAAATTTGCATGAAATTAGAAATTTAGAGGTATCTTAGGACCATAAAGAGGTGCGTCGAAAATAGAGTGTATTGGTCCATGTTTTGGTGTAGCCCCCATATAGACTGATCTCCCGATTTTACTTCTTGGGCTTCTAGAATTCGTAGTTTTTACCCAATTTGTTTGAAATTGGAATTCTAGAGGTATTTGGGGATCGTTAAAAGGTGTGTCGAAAATGGGGTGTATCGGCCCATGTTTTGGTGTAGCCCCCATGTAGACTGATCTTCCGGCTTTATTTGTAGGGCTTCTAGAAACTGTATTTATTATCCGATTTGCCGATTTGAAATTTGAAATCTAGAGTTATTCTTTGACCACAAGTAGGTGTGCCGTAATTGGGGTGTATTGGTCCATGTTTTGGTAGAGCCCCCACATAGACCAATCCTTGGGCTTCTAGAAACCGTAGTTTTTATTCGATTTGCCCGAAAAAGTAAATATACTGGTATTTTAGACCCTCAAAAATCTGTATCGTATTTATTTATACCTGTCCATTTGGTAAGGCATCGATATAGACAGATTTAACTTCTTGAGGATACACCCAAAGAAAAAATATTTTGCTCCGGAATAAAATTTTACACAAACGAAGTTCCCCTTTCGTATAAAGTATTTTCGTTTAGAGCAAATTAATACGAATTTTTTATAAACGAATCAATTTTCTCTAAAATCTGTGTCAAAAGAAAACTTTGCTTGTCTAAAATTTCATTCCTCAGAAAAGAAAACTCTTCTTTCAGTGTATAGCAGGCGCACTGACCATCAAAATTGCTTGAAACTGAAATTAAAATTTCCAGATTATACTCCTCGTAATCATTTAAATAATGACGGAAAAATCTACAGATTTAAGATTTCAAATCAAGGTGTTATTTCATCGTGTAAATGATGATATGTTTATGATTTCTCTAGAATCTTTAAATTTATCTTCGGAAAGCGTACTGGTAGAACTGATTTGCTTGGGAGAATATTTGTCATCAAACCACCTGAAATTTTGATAAAAAATGTCTACCCGAGTAAAAATTAAGAGATCTAATTTGATACGATTAGATATGAGTAGATCGGAAAAATGGTAAGATCTAATCATATCTAATTACTATGGAAGTAGATCTGCTCAGATCTCAATATTGGCCTAGATCTAATGTCTTAGATATAATTACATCTATCCCTATATATAGTTGGATCTGATGTTAGATATCGTAATATTTGGAATTATATATAATTCTATCTCATTATATGTGTGTAAATCTGCATAGATATAACGTGGCCAATTTTGGGATCTAATCATATCTAATTATACCAATTTTGCAAAATAAAATTTATTTGTCCGGTAGTTTTTTGATAAAATTTTCTGGAAATTTTGGTAGATTATATTTGGCTCGAGTGGCAACCGTGCCTGCGGAACATTTCATTAATTTAACTCAACCAGGAAATTATGGATCAAGTACAATATTATTTATTTTATAATTATTCTGCTGATATCCGTTCACATTCATTCATAATAACTATTTCGAATATGATTCATTATTTTCTGTGTCACCTAGTCTACAAGCCATAATCATCGAAAGTAAATTTCACTGATTTCTTTATAATATATTTCTGTATTTCAAATATTTACTATTTAATCCTGGTGACGTCTTCATGATATATATAAATATTTTTTAACTTAAAAAGCAATACGAAATGACTCATTCTTAATTGTGTCACATATATCTACAATATGTTATATTCATAAGTTAACTAAATGTAACAAAAACCAAATAAAACAAGTAAGGAAAGTCTAAATTCGGGCGGGGCCGACTATATTATACCCTGCACCACTTTGTAGATCTAAATTTTCGATACCATATCACATCCGTCAAATGTGTTGGGTGCTATATATAAAGGTTTGTCCCAAATACATACATTTAAATATCACTCGATTTGGACAGAATTTGATAGACTTTTACAAAATCTACACGCTCACAAAAAATCGCTTCTGTAACATATACTCCCAAACATATTTTGCTTCAAGCATATATATTTTTGGGTATTGCCCAAACATTTATATGTTTGATCTCTTCCAATATATAATATGTTTGAAAGCATATTGGTCTAAACAACATATGTTTGGGTAGTCTAAGTTCCAAACATTTTGTATTTTTGCATCCAAATTCAATAATGTTGTCTTCCAAAAAACAATATGTTATAATGTGACCATAAAATATGTTTGGAAGCATTTTGCACCCAAAAATATTATATGCTTAAAAAAATTCTCCCAAACAATATTGTGTTCAAAATTTTATTTATTTATTTATATATTTACAATCGTAATGAATTATGAAAATAAACAGGTAATATAGGTGCTAACAACATAGGTTTTCGACCTGAATGCTCAAAATTTTGTTTCTGCCCAATTGTATATTCCACGAAATCTTTCTCACTTCCACGAGATTTTTTAGTTCTTAGCACCTTTTTCTCTAATACAAACATTGTAGAAGAAATTATTCAATTTTATGATTTTTTATACCCTTCACCACTACTGTGGTACAGGGTATAATAAGTTTGTGCATTTGTATGTAACGCCAAGAAGGAGTAATCATAGACCAACCTTTTAGTATACGGATCGGCTTAGAATTAAATTCTGAGTCGATTTAGCGATGTCCGTCTGTCTGTCCGTCTGTCTGTCCGTCTGTCTGTCTGTCTGTCTGTCTGTTGATGTATTTTTGTGTGCAAAGTACAGCTCGCAGTTTTAGTCCGATTGTCCTAAAATTTGGTATAGGGTCCTGTTTCGGCTCAAAGACGATCCCTATTGATTTTGGAAAAAATCGGTTCAGATTTAGATATAGCTGCCATATATATTTTTCGCCGATCTGGTCATAATTGGCGTGTATATCAACCGATCTTCCTCAAATTCCGTACATCCGAATATTTCATGGGTCTCGAAAAACTTGCAAAATACAAGCCAAATCGGTTCAGATTTAGATATAGCTCTCATATATAGCTTTCGCCCGATTTACACTCATTTGCCCAAAGAGGCCAATTTTTAACTCCGATTTGGTCGAAATTTTGCACAGGGAGTAGAATTAGCATTGTAACTATGCGTGCCAAATTTGGTTGACATCGGTTCAGATTTGGATATATCTCCCATATATAGCTTTCGCCCGATTTACACTCATATGACCACAGAGGCCAATTTTTTGCTCCGATTTAGTTGAAATTTTGCACAGGGAGTAGAATTAGCATTGTAGCTATGCGTGCCAAATTTGGTTGAAATCGGTTCAGATTTGGATATATCTCCCATATATAGCTTTCGCCCGATTTACACTCATATGACCACAGAGGCCAATTTTTTGCTCCGATTTAGTTGAAATTTTGCACAGGGAGTAGAATTAGCATTGTAGCTATGCGTGCCAAATTTGGTTGAAATCGGTTCAGATTTAGATATATCTCCCATATATAGCTTTCGCCCGATTTACACTCATATGACCACAGAGGCCAATTTTTAACTCCGATTTAGTTGAAATTGTGCACAGAGAGTATAATTAGCATTATTGCTATGCGTGCCAAATTTGGTTGAAATCGGTTCAGATTTAGATATAGCTCCCATATATATGTTTTTCTGATTTCGACAAAAATGGTCAAAATACCAACAATTTCCTTGTAAAATCGCCACTGCTTAGTCGCAAAGTTGTAAAAATGACTCTAATTTTCCTAAACTTCTAATACATATATATCGAGCGATAAATCATAAATAAACTTTTGCAAAGTTTCCTTAAAATGCTTCAGATTTAAATGTTTCCCATATTTTTTCACTAACATTGTGTTCCACCCTAGTGCATTAGCCGACTTAAATTTTGAGTCTATAGATTTTGTAGAAGTCTATCAAATTCTTCCTGATCGAGTGATATTTAAATGTATGTATTTGGGACAAACCTTTATATATAGCACCCAACACATTTGACGGATGTGATATGGTATCGAAAATTTAGATCTACAAAGTGGTGCAGGGTATAATATAGTCGGCCCCGCCCGACTTTAGACTTTCCTTACTGGTTTTTATTTTAATTTTACCTTTTGCCGGACGGGGATTCGAACAGCGGACCACACAGTTTGTAAGGATCAAAGAAGTAGCTGATCAATTGCCCAAGGAAAAATAAAATGTTAATTTTGTAATAACAAGCAACAACCACCAATTTAATTCAATATCGCTCCCTGTTAAATAGCGCTCCAAGCTACTAAACACATATATGTTTATAGGCTATTTCTAAATTAATATATGTTTGCATCCAAGCATATTATATTTACAAACATTTTATGTCCCAAACATAATATGTTCTAACATATTAACATATATGTCCCAAACATGTTATGCTAGTTTATGAACATTATATGCTTGCACTCAAAAATATTGTGTTTAAAAATTTGTGTTCCAAACATATAATGTTTATAGCCAAACATATGAAAAACAGTCTTTTTCATCCGTGTATAGACTCAAAATTTAAGTTGGCTAATGCACTAGGGTGGAACACAATTTTAGTAAAAAAAATATAGGAAACATTTAAATCTGAAGCAATTTTAAGGAAACTTCGCAAAAGTTTATGTATGTATTTATCGCTCGATATATATGTATTAGAAGTTTACGAAAATTAGAGTCATTTTTACAACTTTTCGACTAAGCAGTGGCGATTTAACAAGGAAATTGTTGGTATTTTGACCATTTTTGTCGAAATCAGAAAAACATATATATGGGAGCTATATCTAAATCTGAACCGATGTCAATCAAATTTGGCACGCATAGCTACAATGCTAATTCTACTCCCTGTGCAAAATTTCAACTAAATCGGAGTTAAAAAGTGGCCTCTGTGGTCATATGAGTGTAAATCGGGCGAAAGCTATATATGTGAGATATATCCTAATCTTAACCGATTTCAACCAAATTAGGCACGTATAGTTACAATGCTAATTCTACTCTCTATGCAAAATTTCAACTAAATCGGAGCAAGAAATTGGCCTCTGTGGTCATATGAGTGTAAATCGGCCGAAAGCTATATATTGGAGCTATATCTAAATCTGAACCGATTTCAACCAAATTTGGCACGCATAGCAACAATGCTAATTCTACTCCCTGTGCAAAATATAAACTAAATCGCAGCAAAAAATTGGCCTCTGTGGTCATATGAGTGTAAATCGGCCGAAAGCTATATATGGAAGCTGTATCTAAATCTGAACCGATTTCAATGAAATTTTGCACACATGACTATTCTACCACTTGTACTCCTTATGCAAAATTTCAAGCTAATCGGGATAAAACTCTGGCTTCTGGGTCCATATAAGTGCATATCGGGCGAAAGATATATATGGGAGCTATATCTAAATCTGAATTGATTTCAACCAAATTTGGCACGCATAGCTACAATGCCAAATCTACTCCCTGTGCAAAATTTCAACCAAATTGGGCCAAAACTCTGGCTTTTAGGACTATATTAGTCCATATCGGGCGAAAGATATATATGGGAGCTATATCTAAATTTGAACCGATTTCAATCAAATTTTGCACACTTCACTATACTACTAATTGTACTCCTAGTGCAAAATTTCAACCAAATTCGGCCAAAAATCTGGCTTCTGGGGCCATATAAATCCATATCGGGCGAAAGATATATATGGGAGCTATATCTAAATCTGAACCGATTTCAATCAAATTTTGCACACTTGACTATACGACTAAGTGTTATGTTTGTACAAAATTTCAAGCAAATCGGTATAAAACTCTGGCTGCTGGGTCCATATTAGTGCATATCGGGCGAAAGATATATATGGGAGCTATATCTAAATCTGAACCGATTTCTTCCAAAATCAATAGGGTTCTATTCTGACCCAAATTAGGCACATGTGCCAAATTTGAAGGCGATTGGACTTAAATTGCGACCTAGACTTTGATCACAAAAATGTGGTCACAGACAGACGGACATGGTTATATCGACTCAGGGACCCACCCTGAGCATTATTGCCAAAGACACCATGTGTCTATCTCGTCTCCTTCTGGGTGTTACAAACATATGCACTAACTTATACAGGGTATTCACAGTGTGGCGCAGGGTATAAATATTTCTCTCATAGACTTCAACTTTGGATTTTCAGGTTCTCATCAGAAATTCACAAAGTGGAATAATTGTACTAAATTTGGTACATTCGACAAGGTGAAAATACAATGGTTTTGACAACGATCAAGTGATAAATAGCGATAGCCTAAATTTAAGGCCGGATCCCTAAAAAAAGCTTTTATTTTTTAGGAACCCTCATTTTTGTCTCGTAATCACTACGAAAATCCTTAAAGGAAGATCAAAATCTTTGGAACTTTTTTTGAATATACGTAGGTCCGCTAACTATTTTACCGCGTTAATCCCAATTTAATTTATGTTGATAATCTCCCATGTTTCGATATTCAGAATCGCAAGAATTTAGTTGTCTTATAAAGAAAAAAATTGAGATACTACCGGACTTAAATTCAGTTTGTATTTGAACGTCTTATTAAAGAGAACTATGTTTCCAAAATTTATTTATTTATTTATTTTAATTTATTATATTTCTATAGACAACTTTGGTCAAAATATTATTTCTATGGAAGTTTTTGTCATTTTTCTATTTTCTCTAGAAAATTATTGCAATATTGCATTTCTATAGAAAATTTTGTCAAAATTTTATTTATATAGAAAATGTTGTGAAAATTATATTTCTATAGACATTTTTGTCAATTTTTTTTACTTCTATAGAAAATTTTGTCAAAATTTGATTTCTATAGAAAATTTTCTCCAAATTTTAGTTCTATAGAAAATTTTGTCAAAATTTTATTTCTACATAAGGTTTTGTCAAAATTGAATTTCTATAGAAAATTTTGACAAAATTTTATTTCATTCGTTTTGTTTTGTTATTGTTGGTTTTGTTCTTTAAGCATTGTTGTTGTTTTTTGATTTCAGCTTAAAACTATGCATTGACGAAACTACAAGTGTGGTTAAGCTACAGAGGAAAATAATGTTTGTCAAATTTATTTGGGCAAAGCCCTATAGACTGCAAGAGGGTTGGATGGACGCACGTTTCGGAATTACGACCTCATTACCTCAGCTTAAAACCATGCATTGACTAAACTACAAGTGTAGCTTAACCAACAGAGGAAAAGTATGCTTGTCAAATTTATTTAGGCAAAGCCCTATAGACTGCCAGATGGTTGGATGTACAGCTGTTTCGGAATTACCACACTGGTTTCACTGCAATGTGGAACGCCGTTCGGACTCGGCTATAAAAAGGAGGTCCCTTGTCAATGACAAGTTGTCATTGAGCTTAACATGGAATCGGGCAGCACTCAGTGATAAGAGAGAAGTTCACCAATGTGGTATCACAATGAACTGAATAGTCTAAGTGAGCCTGATACATCGGGCTGCCACCTAACCTAACCTAACCTAACCTAACCTTTGTTTAAATTTTATACAAATAAAATTATTTCTCTAGAAAATTTTGTCCAAATGTATAGAATAGAAAACTTTGTCAAAATTATATTTCTATAGAAAATTTTGTCAAAATTTTATTTCTATAGAAATTTTTGTTGTTTTCGCGAATCGACTATTCGCGATTCACTAGCCAACATTCACGATTTAGAAAAAAATCAATCACGTAAAAACAATTTTTTTTTTGTGTTTAAAAGTTTACATCCCAATGAAGATGCAGAAGAAATAAAGTAAATTATTACTATAAAAATAACAAATAAATGACCTCGAGCTTGATTAGTTACTGATTTACATTAGACAATTAAAAAGGTCGAATAAAAAAATGTTATTTCTATAGAAAATTTTGTCACAATTTTATTTCTATAGAAAATTTGTCAAAATTTTATTTCTATAGAAAATTTTATCAAAATGTTTTTCTATAGAAAATGTTGTCAAAATTTTATTTCTATAGAAAATTTGTCAAAATTTTATTTCTATAGAAATTTTTGTCAAAGTTTTATTTCTATAGAAAATTTTGTCAAAATTTTAGTTTTAAAGAAAATTTTATTTCTATAGAAAATTTTGTCAAAATTTTATTTCTATACAAAATTTTTTTGTTTTGGCGAATCGACTATTCGCGATTCACTAGCCAACATTCGCGATTTAGAAAAAAAATCAATCGCGTAAAAACATTTTATTTTTTTTTTGTGTTTAAAAGTGTACATCCCAATGAAGTTGCAATTCAAGTAATTGCGAAATATCGGAAACAAAAATAAAGTAAATTATTACTGTAAAAACAACAAAGAAATGACCTCGAGCTTAATTAGTTACTGATCTACATTAGACAATTAAAAAGGTCGAATAAAAATTATTTCTATAAAAAATTTTGTCAAAATTTTATTTCTATAGAAAATTTTGTCAACATTTTATTTCTATAAAAAATGTTGTCAAAATTTTATTTCTATAGAAAATTTTGTCAAAATTTTATTTCTATAGAAAATTTTGTCAAAATTTTATTTCTATAGAAAATTTTGTCAAAATTGTATTTCTATAAAAATCGATCAAACGATAACTTTTGCCTAAATTTAAGGCCAGATCCCTAAAAAGGCCTTTATCTTTTAGGAACCCTTATTTTTGGCTCGTAATCAATACGAAAATCCTTAAGGTAAGATCACAATTTGTTAAACTTTTTTTTTTTGAGTATACGTAAGTCTAACTATTTTACCGTGTAAGCTTCAATATGATTTATATTGATAATATCTACTTTTCATTCCATTACAACCCAATGCAATATAAGCAATAGTATTCAAACTATATGTTTTAGTGACAACTAAACTATAACGGCAACACTCATAACAAACATTAGTAATTTCCAAACACCTAAAATAGCATTAAACAAGTTCATTCAACAAGCTCACTGACAATTTATCACTGATAAGAAATGTCAAATCAACAATTATTAATTAATTACAATCGTAAATACTGTAAATAGCCGAGACATAAAATAGTAATTGCAATTTGCCACATTGATTAAATGGAGACTTGAACTTGAATATGAAAAATTTTTAAGAATTCAAGCAACAAGTTACTGAACACATAAACAATCGATCGAACAAGTTTCTAGTATGACTCTTTTTTCTAATAACGAATGATAGATCGAACGTGAATTTATGCTGCTCTAGATATCTACGGTAGCATGTTTGATTGCTACACCATAGTCCAACCGAAACTTTTAACTGAGCGATTTCATAAAAAACTACGCACAATTGTATTAAGTTTGGGTTGACAGAAGCTTAAAATTCTTTAGCAAGAACATAAAAATACTAGTATCGCCATTTAATAATCATAGCTACTGCCCTTATCGGGGCTGTGAAGTCAAGTCAATTTTTACTCGTCTCCGAATCCAATATTTTTCATCAACCTCGACTCCGATTCCAGAGCCAGCTCCGTGTAATATAACTAAATTTAAATAACACTCACTTGTAATTTGATTGTAATTTTTATAGAAATTTTAATTTTTATAGAAACACTAGCGTAACCCGGCCCGCTTCGCTGCGCCTTCCGAAGCGTATTTGGAGGAACATTTTGCGTTAACTTAGTCAACTATATCTTTCGTGCTGAAAACAAATTCGAAAAGATTTTAAATTCTTTTAAACAAATCGGACTACTTGATTTTTCGTTTATAGGTACAAATACGGCGGAGAGGGTGTGCCCTTTCCTCCAAATTTTTTTTAATAATGTTCTGTATTCAAGTAGTTGGACAATCCTGTATATTTCTTGTGAATTTTAAGTGTGGTTTGTCAAGGAAAGGTATCCTTCTCCTCAACATATCTGAAAATTAAGCACTATATTATAATAACATACAATAAATTACTGTTTTCCATCCAATAAATCGGAAAAAGCAAAAGTAGTAAAAAAGTAGTAAATGATACACCCTCTACGTTGGCTGCCAATTTACTAAAAAGAAGTCTGGCAGAAGCCTGTGCAAAAATCATAAAATTATGTACCGAGTTCAGATTTACGGACAACCCTCTACTTTCAACTTAAGAAAAAAAAAGGGCTAAAGGGATCCCGCTCTTTACTAAAAAGAAGTCTGGCAGAAGCCTGTGCAAAAATCATAAAATTATGTACCGAGTTCCCATTTACGGACAACCCTCTACTTTCACTTTAAGAAAAAAAAAACGGACAAAAGGGAACCCTCTCCCCACCTTCGCTCCACTCCGACCTGATATCGGACTATCACGTACCCTATATTAATTTCGCAACTACTCAATGGTCCCTATAAATTCTATCGAAGTAAATCGACAAAGTTTATTTCAATTTTCCCCTTCCCCAACCAGATATCGAAAAATCATATAGTAATTTAAAAAGTATGTATACATTTAATCACCTCCTCCCACGTTCCCTGTAAATTTCAAGTAGATCGGCGATGTTTAAATTTTGCTCTATTGTTTTAAAGGGACGTCACTTTTCCCGATACAATATCGACAAACACCGTAGTGAATAGCACCCCTAACTAACCTTCCCTGAAAATTCTTGAAACTTTCCTTCAAGTGTGGGGCAAGGAAGGTTGCCTCTTCGTTCATTACCTTTCCCCACTGCTTTTGTAAATTTCAAGAAAACTTAAATTATTTTTTTACAATTTTAGAGGAGGGCCTCCTCCCCGACCAAATTTCGAAAAGCGTATCTTTTGTAAACGTCCCAGAAAATGTCAAGCAAATTATAAGCCTAAAGGGGCGGCCTCTCTTCCGTCCAAATATCACAAAATCAGGTATCAACTATTACGGTTGACGGAGGTTACGATCTCTCCAAAGTCCTCTGTAAATTTCAAGTAACTCGGTAAAGTTTAATTGTTTCTCTGCCCTTTTATTTTTATTAAAAAATCAGGAACCTGGTATAAATTTCATAACCCATTTTTCCGTAAAATTTCAGTCGGGGGAGTTTAGTTTTGTTTGAACTTTCAAAAAAAAAAATTCTGGCAAAGGGGTTGTCCCCCTCCCCGACCAAATATCGAAAAATAATGTAGCGGATTTTTGTCTACATGCCAACCCCAACATTCAATGAAAATTTCAAGCAAATCGCATAATTTTGTTCCAAGTTTCAAAAAGTAGGGCAAGGGGGAGGTCCCCCTCCCCATTCACATATGAAATCATCGGGTACCCCATATTAATTCCATAACCTCACCACATGTTCTCTGTAAATCTCAGATAATTTAGAGAATTTTAGTTTTTTCACTGTACTTTAAAAAAAGTCGAACAAAGGAGAGCCCCCCCTCCGCCACCAAATATCGATATAAAAAGTAGCGGATCTTTGTCTAGATGCCAACCCCAATCTTCAACGAAAATTTCAACCAAATCGGTCAACTTTAGTCCAATTTTCAAAAAGTCCGACAAAGGGGAGGTCCCCCTCCGCGACCAGGTTCAGCCGTTTCGGAGCCAATTCGGTACATACAAACAAACAAACAAATAAACAAACATAGATTGAATTTTATATATATAGAAGATTTTCTTAAATTTTTATTTCTATAGAAATTTTTGTCAAAACTTTATTTCTATAGAAAATTTTGTCAAAATTGAATTTCTATGGAAAACTTTGTCAAAATTTTATTTCTATAGAAAATTTTGTCAAAACTGTATTTCTATAGAAAAATTTGTCAAAATTTTATTTCTATAGAAAATTTTGTCAAAATTTTATTTCTATAGAAAATTTTTTTCAAAATTTTATTTCTATAGAAAATTTTTGCAAAATTCTATTTCTATAGGAAATTTCCTCAACATTTTATTTCTACAGAAATTTTTCTCGAAATTTTACTTCTATCGAAAATTTTGTCAAAATTTTATTTCTGTAGAAAATATTCTTAAATTTTTATTTCTATAGAAATTTTTGTCAAAACTTTATTTCTATAGAAAATTTTGTCACAATTGTATTTCTATGGAAAACTTTGTCAAAATTTTATTTCTATAGAAAATTTTGTCAAAACTGTATTTCTATAGAAAAATTTGTCAAAATTTTATTTCTATAGAAAATTTTGTCAAAATTTTATTTCTATAGAAAATTTTGTCAAAATTTTATTTCTATAGAAAATTTTGTATAAATTTTATTTTTACAGAAAATTTTATAATTTTTTGTTTCTATTTTATTTCTATAGAAAATTTTGTCAAAATTTTATTTCTATAGAAAGTTTTATCCAAATTATATTTCTATAAAAAAATTTGTCAAAATTTTATTTCTATGGAAAACTTTTTCAAAATTTTATTTCTATGGGAAATTTTGTCTAAATTTTATTTCTATAGAAAATTTTGTCAAAATGTTATTTTTATATTATATTTCTATAAAAAAATTTTAATTTTATTTCAAAAATTTATTTCTATAAAAAAGTTTATGAAAAGTTTTCTTAAAAAAAAGGAATATTTTGCAAAAATCTACTAAAACATCAAGAATTCTACTAATCTACCAAAGAGTAAAAAATCTAAACTTCTACCAATTGTGGCAACCATGATTGCACACCGGCAACCCTTAAGTATTTTGGGCTTTAAAAGAACTCTATATTTTAAATTTATTCTATAACTTAAATTATAACATAAGTCTACATGGAGACCCCGTCATAATACGATGGTTGCCTTTTTATTACCTTCACGAAATTCGTCTTGGAGTGAACGACGACCTGGGACCTCGAATTTGTGTGCGATGATAAAAATTTAATTATGTTCATCGATGCACTGTTGTTAGTTAATCCACGTCGAAACTTTTGTCAAATTTTTATTTCTATGAAAAATGTTGTCAAAATTTTATTTCTATAGAAAATTTTGTCAAAATTTTATTCCTTTAGAAAATGTTGTCAAAATTTTATTTCTTTAGAAAATGTTGTCAAAATTTTATTTCTAAAAGAAATTTTGTCAAAATTTTATTTCTATAGAAAATTTTGCCAAAATTTTATTTCTATAGAAAATTGTATAAAATTTTGTTTTCCATAGAAAATTTTGCCAACATTTTATTTCTATAGAAATTTTTCTCGAAATTTTACTTTTATCGAAAATTTTGTCAAAATTTTATTTCTACAGAATATTTTCTCAAACTTTTATTTCTATAGAAAATTTTCTTAAATTTTTATTTCTATAGAAATTTTTGTCAAAACTTTATTTCTATAGAAAATTTTGTCAAAATTGTATTTCTATGGAAAACTTTGTCAAAATTTTATTTCTATAGAAAATTTTATAATTTTTTTTTCTATAGAAAATTTTGTCAAAACTGTATTTCTATAGAAAATTTTGTCAACATTTTATTTCTATAGAAAATTTTGTCAAAATTTTATTTCTATAGAAAATTTTGTCAAAATTTTATTTCTATAGAAAATGTTGTCAAAATTTTATTTCTATAGAAAATTTTGTCAAAATTTTATTTCTATAGAAAATTTTGTCAAAATTTTATTTCTATAGAAAATTTTGTCAAAATTTTATTTCTATAGAAAATTTTGTCAAAATTTTATTTCTATAAAAAAAATTTTGTCAAAATTTTATTTCTATAGAAAATTTTGTCAAAATTTTATTTCTATAGAAAATTTTGTCAAAATTTTATTTCTATAGAAAATTTTGTCAAAATTTTATTTCTATCGAAAATTTTGTCAAAATTTTATTTCTATAGAAAATTTTGTCAAAATTTTATTTCTATAGAAAATTTTTGCAAAAATTTTGTTTCTGTAGAAAATTTTCTCCAAATTTTATTTCTATAGAAAATTTTCTCAAAATTGTATTTTTATAGAAAATTTTGCCAAACTTTTTTTCTATAGGAAATTTTGTTAAAATTTTATTTCTATGTGAAGTTTTGTCAAAATAAATAACATCTTTGAGGGGATATGTTTGGAAGTGCGTTTAAATTTGTGCCTTTAGAACAACTTTAAGGGTATTTAAGATCCGATATGGTCGAATACCGTATGTACTTGTTTTTGTTTTTTTTTTTTTTTACAAAAAGTCTACTTACGTGTCTTGTCTCACTGTTCTACGGTCACTATTATTTCGGGGCGGGTATTATCTTTTGCCTACCCGTATACACATATTCGTATAAAATTATTCGGTTGGTCGCAACTAATTGCGTAAATGTATTTGAAATGTATAATAAAAATTACAACTACATTTAATTAAATGTGTTTTTTATTTTGTTAAACATTTTATAGTACATATTGTCGTTAACGATTTGTGACAGTAAGTCCCATATGCGAGCAATTATCTCTTAAATCAACTCGAATTGGATTTTTGTAAGATATATTGACTTCAATTATTTTCGTGTATTTGCATTCGAAAAATTATATGAAAATAAAACCGGAACCCATTCTAAAATATGAATGTAAATTCGTTTACGTAACTATATCGTTTTAGAAGTAAAAGGGTCCATTGTAAAGGATATTGATAATGGAGCTATGAGTAAATATGAAATAAATCGTTTCTCTTATACCTAAAAAAAAAATAATATTTAATTTATAAGAGTATTACGTTTTAGTTCCCTATAGCCACTATATATATATATGGAATTTACAACACTAACTGCTTCATCTTCATTCGGTAGTTAGTAACTTGTTCTTTTAGCTTAATATTTTAGATAACGTTAAAATGTCATATTTTACAGGGCCATAAAATTATAATGCAATTTCATTTGAAAAGCTGTCAACGTCTGGTATACGAGTAGATAGAAAAAATATTAAAATGTTCACAGAAATTAGAGAAACCTCATGTATGAACATGTAAGAAGAAGCTATAGTCGGATGTAGTCGACTCTATAATACCCCCAAGGCAAGCCTACTGTACTGCAGGTATTCTGCCCATTTGTGATATGTTATCAAAATGTTAAAAAAAAAAACATTCATATCGAACCATAATAATATATAACCACCATATAAACCGAGTATATGCTCAACAATTCAACAGAAACAGGATCCAGAAGTAAAATTTCGGGAACGGTTGGATGAGTAACAAAAGTTTGGAACATATCCATTTTTTCTACCCAAAAGTTCTTCGGTATTTGTAAGAAATAGTCTTTCAGACATTGTATCCCAGCAAAAAAAATTTGGAAGTTCTTCCAAAGGCACTACTTGAAAAGCACTTCCAGAAGATGCACTCGCAATGATGTTCTTTATTTTAACTACCCAGGAAGTTCTTTTAATTCAATTTTTTATAACTTGGGGTTTTTCATAATAAAATTAATGGGTAATTTTTTCTTTTTTTGTTTCAAATTGGTTAAAAACACTTTAAGAATTCAAAAAATGGTACAAATCATTTAAATTTTGCCGAAAAAAAATGCTAAATCCAATCTGAAAAAATTGTGAATTTTTGAAAATATTTGAGGTCAAACGTTTCCGACAAGCGTTAGAATCCATTAAAAATTATAAAAATTATTTATTTGACAAAATATCACAGAATTCTTTAATTTGCATCCAAAACATTGAATTGATCACACCAAAAGAAGGGATGCAAATTCAGTGCAACGGCTGTTGAAATTGAGGACTTCCGTCCTATGACAAGCCCATGTTAAATTCATCGCTTCTGCGTCAATTTTACACCACTTCCGGATCCAAAAAGAACATTTTTTTGGCGACGCCTTTTTTTGCTGGGATGCTAATGACTTTTGCGATACTTGTGACTTGATGACTTTTGCAATGTCTTGCGTCGTATGTCGAATGTCTTGTGGCGGAAGTCGAATGTCTTGTGTCGGATGTCGAATGTCTTGTATCGGATGTCGAATGTCTTGTGTCAGATGCCGAATGTGTCGGTGTCGGATGTCTTGTATCGGCTGCTGAAAGTCCACGCAAAAAAAATTCTGAATCAATCACGAAATTAATTGATCCAATTAATTTTTTAATTGAAATGTCTTCAATCACAGAAATGATAGTATCAATTTAAAAATTAATTGGCAGCCAATTAAAAAATTAATTGATACTATTAATTTGTGTGATTGATTTTTATTTCAATTAAAAAATTTGTTGATTCCATTAAATATTTAATTGAATATTTTTTAAAACTCAATTAAGATTTTAATTGGAAAAATTTTCGTGAAATTTTTTTCTGTGTCTTGTGTCTGATACCAAATGTCTTATGTCGGATGCCGAATGTCTGGTGTCGGATGTCTAGTATCGGCTGCTTAATGTCTTGTGTCTGATACCGAATGTCTTGTGTCTGATGCCGAATATTTTGTGTTGTATGCACGGTTGCCACAATTGGGAGAAATCTACCAAAAATGGTCGATTTTTTACTGTTGGGTAGATTGGTAGGATTCTTGATCTATTGGTATTCCTCTCCACCTAAGAGGTAAAACACGATAAAACAAAATTTTGTCAAAATTTTCACTAGAAATAATACTTCGACTAAATTTTCTATAGAAATAAAATTTTGACAAAATTTTCCATAGAAATAAAATTTTGACAAAATTTTCTATAGAAATAAAAAAAATTGCCAATAGAAATAGAATTTTGGCAAAGTTTTATATAGAAATAAAATTTTTACAAAATTTTCTATGGAAATAAAATTTTGAAAATAAACAAAAATCTATAATAAAATGTTGACAAAAATTTCTATAGAAATAAATTTTTGACAAAATTTTCTATAGACATAACAAGTATATACAGCAGTAAGTTCGGCCGGGCCGAATCTTAAATACCCACCACCATGAACCAAATATTAGGATTTCCTTTGAAATTTCAGGAGGGCTTGAGGACTTGAGGACACTTCCCGAAGATACATTTAAAGATTTCACCTATGAGGACTATATCAGATTCTGGATTTATAAGAACCATTTTTGATTGAGTTTTAGAGGAATCATTAACATCTCTTGTAAGTGTGCAAGAAAATTATAAAACAACGTCTTGATTTGAAATTTTAAATCTGTAGATTTTCACCCGAAAAATAAAATCTGGAAATTTTACATTGAGTTTCAAGCAATTTTCATGATCAGTGCGCCTTCTATACTCACAAGAAGTGAAATTGGTCTATATGGAGGCATTACCAAATGGACCGATAAAAACTTAATCCGATACACGTTTTTGTGAGCACGAGAATATTTACAATTTCTGGCAAATCGGATAAAAACTACGGTTTCTAGAAACCTAAGGAGTTAAATCGGGAAATCGTTCTTATGGGGGCTATACTAAAATACCGACCGATACTAACCGTTTTCGGCACACCTCTTTATGGCCCAAAAATACCTCTAGATTTCCAATTTCAGGCAAATTGGATAAAAACTACGGTTTCTATAAGCCCAAGAAGTCAAATCGGGAGGTCGGTTTATATGGGGGCTATACCAAAACATGGACCGACACTCACCATTTTTGGCACACCTCTTCAAGGTCCCAAAATATCTCTAGATTTTCAATTTCGCGCAAATTGGATGAAAACTACGGTTTCTATAAGCGAAAGACCCCAAATCGGGAGGTCGGTTTATATTGGGGCTATACCAAAACATGGCCCGATATAGCCCATCTTCGAACTTGACCTGCGCGCAGACAAAAGACGATTCTGTGCCAAATTTCAGGACGATAGCTCCATTATTGAATGCTGTAGCATGATTACAACAGACAGCCAGACAGACAGACAGACGGACATGCTTATATCGTCTTAGAATTTCTCCCTGATCAAGAATACATATACTTTATATAGTCGGAAATCGATATTTCGATGCATTACAAACGGAATGATAAACTTATTATACCCCGTCACCATTCTATGGTGGTGGGTATAAAAAAAATTGACAAAATTGTCAATCGAAATAAAATTTTGGCAAAGTTTTATATAGAAATAAAATTTTTACAAAATTTTCTATGGAAAAAAATTTTTTTGAAAATAAACAAAAATTGACAAAATTGCCAATAGAAATAAAATTTTGGCAAAGTTTTATATAGAAATAAAATTTTTACAAAATTTTCTATAGAAATAAAACAAATGACAAAATTTTGCCTATAGAAATAAATTTTTTACCATATTTTCTTAGAAACAAAATTTTTACAAAATTTTCTATAGATTTATTTATATCAAAATTTCCTATAGAAATAAAAATTTTACCATATTTTCTTAGAAATAAAATTTTGACAAAATTTTCTATAGAAATAAAATTTTGACAAAATTTTCTATAGAAATAAAATTTTCACAGAATGAAAAAATGCAAAATAAGATGTTTTTTGGTAGTTTTTTTTTTGGTAAAATTTTCTCCAAATTTTGGTAGGGCGATGTTGGTGAACCCTATTAGAATGTCCGTGGTTAAAATTTGTCTGCCCAGGGCTTCAATACCGTCTTTAGGAAAGTCTCCCGATAATATTTGGCATTTATTTAGACCCCAAGGTCGATGAATACGAGCGGTGAGCGACCATTGGCCTTTACTGTGGCCCACACTTAAGTTTCATTTGACCTTTTTGGGAAGCAAACCCGATCATTTTGCTAGATCACAAACTGCTCAATTTGAAATTTTTATACCCAATACCATAGAATGTTGATGGGTCCATTTTTAGGTGCACAAAGGCCTGAATTTGGTTAATATCGGTCAACGTTTTAGTATAGCCCTCATATAGACCGATCTTTCGATTTGACTTCTTGGGCTTCTAGAAACCATAGTTTTTTTCCAATTTGCCTGAAATTGGAAATATAGAAGTATTCTGGGCCATAAAGAGGTGTGTCGAAAATGGTGATTATCGGTTCATGTTTTGACATAGCCCCCATACAGAGCGATCTCCGGATTTTACTTCTTGGGCTTCTAGAATCCATAGTTTTTATACAATTTGTCTGAAATTGGATACCTAGTGGTATTCTAGGACCACAAAGAGGTGTGCCGAAAATGGTGAGTATCGGTCCATGTGTTGATATAGCCCCCATATAGAATGATATCCCAGTTTTACTACTTGGGCTTCTAGAATCCGTAGTATTTCTCTAATTTGCCTGAAATTGGAAATATAGAGATATTCTAGGACCATAAAGAGGTGTTCCCAAAAGTGGTGAGTATCGGCCCACGTTTTGGTATAGCCACCATATAGAGCGATCTCCCGATTTTACTTCTTGGGCTTCTAGAATCCATAGTTTTTATCCAATTTGTCTGAAATTGGATATCTAGTGGTATTCTAGGGCCATAAAGAGGTGGGCGGCAAATGGTGAGTATCGGTCCATGTTTTCATATAGCCCCCATATAGACCGATTTACCGATTTTACTTCTTGGGCTTCTAGAAACCATAGTCTTTATCCAATTTGACTGAAATTGGAAATATATAGGTATTCTAGGACCATAAAGAGTTGTGCCTGAAATTGGAAATATAGAGGTTTTCTAGGACCATAAAGAGGTGTGCCGAAAATGGTGAGTATCGGTCCATGTTTTGGTATAGCTACCATATAGAGCGATCTCCCGATTTTACTTCTTGGGCTTCTAGAAACCATAGTCTTTATCCAATTTGACTGAAATTGGAAATATAGAGGTATTCTAGGACCATAAAGAGGTGTGCCGAAAATGGTGAGTATCGGTCCATTTTTTGATATAGCCACCATATAGAGCGATTTACCGATTTTATTTCTTGGGCTTCTATAATCCGTAGTTTTTATCCAATTTGCTTGAAATTGAAAATATAGAGGTATTCTAGGACCATAAAGAGGTGGGCGGCAAATGGTGAGTATCGGTCCATGTTTTGGTATAGCCACCATATAGAGCGATCTCCCGATTTTACTTCTTGGGCTTCTAGATTCCGTAGTTTTTATCCAATTTGCCTGAAATTGGAAATTTAGAGGTATTCTAGGACCATAAAGAGGTGTGCTGAAAATGGTGATTATCGGTCCATGTTTTGATATAGCCTCCATACAGAGCGATCTCCCGATTTTATTTCTTGGGTTTCTAGAAACCATAGTTTTTATCCAATTTGCCTGAAATTGGATATCTAGAGGTAATCTAGGGCCATAAAGAGGTGTGCCGAAAATAGTGAGTATCGGTCCATGTTTTGGTATAGCCACCGTATAGAGCGATCTCCCGATTTTACTTCTTGGGCTTCTAGAAACCATAGTTTTTATCTAATTTGCCTGAAATTGAATATCTAGAGGTAATCTAGGGCCATAAAAAGTTGGGCGGAAAATGGTGAGTATCGGTCCATGTTTTGATATAGCCCCCATATAGACCGATCTCCCGATTTTATTTCTTGGGCTTCTAGAAACCATAGTTTTTATCCAATTTGACTGAAATTGGAAATATAGAGGTATTCTAGGACCATAAAGAGGTGTGCCAAAAATGGTGAGTATCGGTCCATGTTTTGGTATAGCCCCCATATAGAGCGATTTCCCGATTTTACTTCTTGGGCTTCTAGAAACCATAGTTTTTATCCAATTTGACTGAAATTGGAAATATAGAGGTATTCTAGGACCATAAAGAGGTGTGCCAAAAATGGTGAGTATCGGTCCATGTTTTGGTATAGCCCCCATATAGAGCGATTTCCCGATTTTACTTCTTGGGCTTCTAGAAACCATAGTTTTTATCCAATTTGCCTGAAATTGGAAATATATAGGTATTCTAGGACCATAAAGAGGTGTGCCGAAAATGGTGAGTATCGGTCCATGTTTTGGTATACCCACCATATAGAGCGATCTCCCGATTTTACTTCTTGGGCTTCTAGAATCCGTAGTTTTTATCCAACTTGCCTGAAATTGGTTATCTAGAGGTACTCTAGGACCATAAAGAGTTGTGCCGAACATATTGGGTATCTGTAGAGTTTGTTATATAGCCCCCATTATAAACCGGCCCTCCGATTTGGAATCTAGATTCTAGATTTACAATTAGATGTGCTGAATACTTCATGTTTTTGGCATAGCCCCCATTAGACCGATATCCCGATTTGACTCCTACGGTTTCTAGGACTTGTTATTTTTAACCAATTTACTTCTCGTAAGCATTTAAGTGATTGGGATAAAAATCTACAGATTTTAGATTTCAAATCAAGGCGTTATTTCACTTACAAGAGATTTTTATGATTCCTCTAAAACTCAAACAAAAAATGGTTCTTATAAATCCAGATTCTGATGTAGTCTTCATAGGTAAAATCTTTACATTACATCTTCGGAAAGCGTACTGGTTGAACTGATCTGCTTGGGAAAATATCTATCATCAAACCCTGTGAAATTTTCAAAGGAAACTCTTATTTTTGATTCATGGTGGTGGGTATTTAAGATTCAGCTCATTCAAATAATAGGAGTAAAAATCTAGCAGTAGCAGAACGATACATTCAACCCTTTTCAAAATTGCTTGGATGCATTTACCTAATCTCTTGAAATGAAATAACTTTCCCCAATAAGTATTGAAATCAAATAATTGTTTGCGTACGTTAGTTAAATTAACTAAAACCGAGGAAAAAATATACACAAATGAAGCATAAAGATTAACTAAATTCGTGTCTTCCACAAAATAGTTCAGTATTTCTTTAAATTTGCAAATTTTACAACAAATGCGTTCATCATGAACTTCGTATGTCACTAAAGACATTCTTGCACTCCAAATTTTTCCTTGAAACTACAAATTTTTCTTTAACAAGCGAAAAAACTTAATTATGTCTAATAAATTTTCTTGAATTTGTCGAAAAATATTTCCTTATTTTAATGACATCGGCGTGATGCCAGCGTTTGTAATACTGTTTAGTTAAAATTTTCTAAAAATATTTAAAATTTTCTAAAATTAACCGAAATTTTTCTTCCGTGGGTTCTCTGTTTTTTTCAGTGTATGGTATAGGGTGCATCAAGTAAGATGTAAACTATTCGTTTGAAGTTATCTACTATCTATAACACCAGTATTAATATATATATATTTTTTTGTAATATCTTTATTTAAACATTAAAAACAAACGAAGATAAGATCGTTACTGTTGATAGATTCCAGATACTCCAACAACACAAAAAAAAGCAAAACCAGACGGCCAACCAACCAACCGACCCACCTACCCAATAGCCAACAACCAAACAACAGCGACCACTGATGAATGCAGTACTGGACGGGTAATGTATTCCAAGCAAATAAAACACACACCCCGACCGATCGATCGATGTACTAAACGGTGTTATTTTGTAGGCATTAAGTCAACATCTTTTTAAAATATCGATTCAGTTCAAGAAACAACATCGAACGCATTCAACATTACGGGCGTCGCGTCTCTTAAAGTGAACGGAATTTCAGATAAGCAACAGCAACAGCAATAAAACCCAAATTGTTTCACATTTCACATTCACTTAAATCGATCAAATAAATCCTGAAACAAAAATGGCAAATTAATCACATAACTCTAATCGAATGTTCGAATCTTTCGTTTCAATTCAAATATCGGCCTAGTAAGCTGGTTACAGTAGCTGAGTAGTGATAGCAACGACGATTACAATCAAGTACCTAAACTTGAGTACCTGAAGGGGGAGAGTGAAGTAGTCACTGTGATTTAATAGCCGGTGCTGACTGAATGATAGTTCAACTCTCCTCTCAGCAGCCTATAAAAAAAGTGAATTATCAGAAAAATGCCTAGTGTAACCTTCAGGTAAAGTGAAAAAAGCAGTGTCGTGAATTATTATTATTGTTGACAACGATTTGTTTAGTTAAGTGGAAATTAAACAATAAAATCCAATCAAAATAAATAAAATTTACCACAACTAATAGTAAATCACATTCTTAGCACCCGTTTCTATGTAATCACAAAAATTTTGTATGTAATGTATGTATGTGTGTGTGTGTGTTTATGTGTGCTTATAACAATTTTTATAAATGCTCCATTTTTTGGTAGTAAAAAATCTGCCTATTCACCAATGTTGCACGGAAAGATAATCAGATCGTTATAATAAAATATTTTCTTTTTTTTTATAAAAAGGTGGAAATTGTGTATAAAGAAAAATATTTTAATTAAAAAATTTATTTAATAATAAAAAGTGTATTAAATGCAGTTTTGAAATCAAGTGTACCAGGTAACTAGAATGTATTTGAATGCATTTGAAATTGAGAAAATCTTCATACGGATTAAAGTTCGGTTGAAGGGTTTTTAAGTTCGCTTCACGAAAGATGATACTCAACAATTTTTCCCCGATGAGATCCGATAACAACAATTAAGCTAAACATAAGAAACGATCACCAAAATATTTACAATTAAAATGTGATTAATTAAAAAATTAACTTTTTAATGAAATCAAAACATAAAGTAAATCAAAAAAATCATTCATAACTTGTACACGCAAAAAAATAATTCTTTCCTCCCAAACGAAATTTTAGACAAACAAAGTTCGTTTCTCATTTGCTTTTCGTTGAAAGGAAGTGTATTTGGAAGAAAAGTATATTTTTTTTGTGATAAACGTCTATTCTTTTCCAGGATGTAAAAACAATTTCATAAAGACTACCTCAAAAAAATTTTTTTCTAGCTAATTGCATTTTCCCTCACATCTTTCTCACTTCCACGAAGTTTTTAAGTTATTAGCACCTTTTTCTGTAATACAAACAATGTAGAAGAAATTATACGATTTTATAAATTTTTAAAATTTTTTTACCTTTCGCCTGGACGGAGAATCGAACCGCGGACCATGCAATTTGTAAGCCAACACACTATCCACTGAGCTATATAGCCGTTATTGTCATCAGTAGACAATTACCCATATAAGTTATATTTATATAGCATAGCTTGCGGCGCCCACGAGCCCATTAAAGAAAGTTTATTTAACAGAAAAATACATTTAGTTGGGCACCGTGGAGCAGTGGTTGCTACGTCCAACTTGCATGCCAAGGGTCGTGGGTTCGATCCCGGTCGTGGTCGGAAGATTCCGAAAAAATGTTCATTCTGCTATATTAAATTTTTACTATGAACTGTACTAAAAACCTAAAGTCAGAAAAGAACAGTGTTTGATATAAACGAAATGGACTGTGTTGTTGGTTCAAAAATAACTTTTTTTATTGAAAAAATAAAAATTTTGTAACAAACGATTTTTTTTGGTGATAAAAGTGTAGACTTTTCGAAGCAATTCAAAAAACTCTAACAAAAGAAAAACGTTTAGGGTACACGTTTTTCTTTGCGTGTACATTTTTAATTGAAATATTAATTATCCCAATTAATATTTTGTTTAAATTTATATTTCTAAATAAAACATACTGTCGAAGCTCTATTTAACGAATTACCTATTTTGCGAAAATCCAATTTAACGAACTCTAAATTATTACCATTCCAAATAACGAATGGATGAACAAAATTTACGTTCGATTTAACGAAAAATAAGATAAACAACAAATACGACTTCACTGAGCTTAATTGTAGCTACGAGTAAGCGGTGGTCTGTGCATTACAATGAGTCGAAATAAACTTCCTTTAAACAAAAATCAATATTTGACGATTGTACACGCAAAAAACTAATTCTTTCCTCCCAAACGAAATTTTAGACAAACAAAGTTCGTTTCTCATTTGCTTTTCGCTGTAAGGATGTGTATTTGGGAGAAAAGTATATACTTTTTGTGATAAACGTTTATTCTTTTCCAGGATGTAAAAACAATTTCATAAGGACAAACTCAAAAAAAATGCATTTCCCTCTAATTGCATTTTCCCTCACATCTTTCTCACATCCACGGTGTTCTTTAGTTCTTAACACCTTTTCCTGTAATACCAACAATGTAGAAGAAATTATACGATTTTATAAATTTTTAAATTTTTTTACCTTTCGCCTGGACGGAGAATCGAACCGCGGACCATGCACTTTGTACGCCAACACACTAACCACTGACCTATGTACCTGTTATGGTCATCAATAGATAATTATCCATATAAGTTATATTTATATAGCATAGCTTGCGGCGCCCACGAACCGAATAAACAAAGTTTATTTAAGAGAAACAAACATTTAGTTTGGCACCGTGGTGCAGTGGTTGCTACGTCCGACTTGCATGCCAAGGGTCGTGGGTTCGATCCCTGCTTCGACCAAAGGTTTTTTTTTCTTTACATATATTCCAGATATGTTCGGAAGATTCCGAAAAAATGTTCAACATTACATTGTAGTATATTAAATTTTGAACTGTAAAATGTGTCTTATTAAAGACCTAAAGTCAGAAAAGAACAGTGTTTGATATAAACGAAATGGATGTGTTGTTGTTTCAAAAACAACTTTTTTTATTGAAAAAATAAAAATTTTGTAACAAACGAATTTTTTTTATGATAAAAGTTTAAAATTTTCGAAGCAATTCAAAAAACTCTAACAAAAGAAAAAAGTTTTCGGTACACGTTTTCCAAACGTTTTTTTTTTCTTTGCGTGTAAAAATGGTATAACCCGGTATTTCTAAAATTCCAATATGCACATTTCAAACAAAACAAGGAAAACGAAGACGTAGAACTACAGATACGAAAGAGATGAGAGATTCCATCAAATCTCTGGAAAAATGGACGTGCATCTAGGATAAGCTTAGGTATAGTGTCAACTTGATATTTTGGACCAAAGGGGCTTAACTTGTCTCTTATCATTAAATGCTGACCTTCTTCTTATAGGCGAGACCGCTTCACTTCTTTAGAAAGATAGAGAGCCCACCATATCGACAAAGAATTAATTCGGGATCTATCCCAGCATGAAAATGGGTTCTGGAAACAAATTAAGCAATTCCTGGACAGTGATGCCATTTTGGTCCGATCGGACTAAAATTGGACCAAAAAATTATTAATTTTTAAATTTGGTCCGACGGTCGGACCAAATGGAATTTCATAGATTTTGGGCCATTTTCGTCAAATCGGTATTTTTCACAATTTTAGATTGAAAAAAAATTTTGCCAAAATTTTCTATCGAAATAAATTTTGACAAAACTTTCTATAGAAATAAAATTTTGACCAAATTTTCTATAGAAATAAACTTTAGACAAAATTTTCTATAGAAATAAAATTTTGAAAAAATTTTCGATAGAAATAAAATATCGACAAAGAATTAATTCGGGATCTATCCCAGCATGAAAATGGGTTCTGGAAACAAATTAAGCAATTCCTGGACAGTGATGCCATTTTGGTCCGATCGGACTAAAATTGGACCCAAAAATTATTAATTTTTAAATTTGGTCCGACGGTCGGACCAAATGGAATTTCATAGATTTTGGGCCATTTTCGTCAAATCGGTATTTTTCACAATTTTAGATTGAAATAAAATTTTGCCAAAATTTTCTATAGAAATAAATTTTGACAAAACTTTCTATAGAAATAAAATTTTGACCAAATTTTCTATAGAAATAAACTTTAGACAAAATTTTCTATAGAAATGAAATTTTGAAAAAATTTTCGATAGAAATAAAATATGGACAAAATTTTCTATACCAATAAAATTTTGCCAAAATTTTCTAAAGAACACAATTTTGACAAAGTTTTCTATAGAAATAAAATTGTAACCAAATTTTGTATAGAAATAAAATTTTGACAAAAATTTCTATAGAAATAAAATTTTGACAAAATTTTCTATAGAAATAAAATTTTGACAAAATTTTCTATAGAAATAAAATTTTGACAAAATTTTCTATAGAAATAAAATTTTGACAAAATTTTCTATAGAAATAAAATTTTGACAAAATTTTCTATAGAAATAAAATTTTGAAACAAAAATTCCATAGAAATAAAATTTGGACAAAATTTTCTATAGAAATAAATTTTTGGCAACATTTTTTATAGAAATAAAATTTTGACAAAATTTTCTACAGAAATACAATTTTGACAAAATTTTCTATAGAAATAAAATTTTGACAAAATTTTCTATAGAAATAAAATTTTAACAAAAATTTCTATAGAAATAAAATTTGGACAAAATTTTCTATAGAAATAAAATTTGGACAAAATTTTCTATAGAAATAAAATTTGGACAAAACTTTCTATAGAAATAAATTTTTGGCAACATTTTTTATAGAAATAAAATTTTGACAAAATTTTCTACAGAAATAAAATTTTGACAAAATTTTCTGTAGAAATAAAATTTTGACAAATTTTGCTATAGAAATAAAATTTTGGCAAAGTTTCCTAAAGAAAATTTCCTAACGAAATGAAAATTTGACAAAATTTTCAATAGAAATAAAACTTTGACAAAATTTTCTATAGAAATAAAATTTTGACAAAATTTTCTATAGAAATAACATTTTGACAAATTTTCTATAGAAATAAAATTTTGACAAAATTTTCTATAGGAATAAAATTTTGACAAAATTTTCTATAGAAATAAAATATTGAAAAAAATTCTATAGAAATAAAATTTTGAAAAAATTTTCAATAGAAATAAAATTTTGACAAAATTTTCTATAGAAATAAAATTTTGACAAAATTTTCTATAGAAATAAAATTTTAACAAAATTTTCTATAGAAATAAAATTTTGACAAAATTTTCTACAGATATAAAATTTTGACAAAATTTTCTATAGAAATAAAATTTTGACACAATTTTCTATAGAAATAAAATTTTGACAAAATTTTCTATAGAAATAAAATTTTGACAAAATTTTCTATAGAAATAAAATTTTGACAAATTTTTCTATAGAAATAAAATTTTGACAAATTTCTCTTTAGAAATAAAATTTTGACAAATTTCTCTTTAGAAATAAAATTTTGACTAAATTTTCTATAGAAATAAACTTTTGACAAAATTTTCTATAGAAATAAAATTTTGGCAACATTTTTTATAGAAATAAAATTTTGACAAAATTTTCTACAGAAATAAAATTTTCTACAGAAATAAAATTTTGACAAAATTTTCTACAGAAATACAATTTTGACAAAATTTTCTATAGAAATAAAATTTTGACAAAATTTTCTATAGAAATAAAATTTTGACAAAATTTTCTATAGAAATAAAATTTTGACAAAATTTTCTATAGAAATAAAATTTTGACAAAATTTTCTATAGAAATAAAATTTTGACAAAATTTTCTATAGAAATAAAATTTTGTCAAAATTTTCTATAGAAATAAAATTTTGACAAAATTTTCTATAGAAATACAATTTGAACAAAATTTTCTATAGAAATAAAATTTGGACAAAACTTTCTATAGAAATAAATTGTTGGCAACATTTTTTATAGAAATAAAATTTTGACAAATTTTTCTACAGAAATAAAATTTTGACAAAATTTTCTATAGAAATAAAATTTTGACAAAATTTTCTATAGAAATAAAATTTTGAAAAAAATTTCTATAGAAATAAAATTTTGACACAATTTTCTATAGAAATAAAATTTTGAAAAAATTTTCTATAGAAATAAAATTTGAACAAAATTTTTTTTAGGAATAAAATTTCGACAAAACTTTCTATAGAAATAAATTTTTGTCAAAATTTTCTATAGAAATATAGGAATAAAATTTTGACAAAATTTTCGATAGAAATGAAATTTTGAAAAAATTTCTATAGAAATAAAATGTTGACAAAATTTTCTATAGAAAAAAAAATTTTGACAAAATTTTCTATAGAAATATTTGTGATTGCTTCAACTAAAAAATTATTTAGTTTTTAACCAAAATTAATTATATTTTAATTGAACCAATAAAAAAATTAGAAAATCAAAAAGGAAGAAATTATTTTAACATTGTTTATCAAGTATATTTTTATTTTTTTTATATTCTGTGACTGTCATTGTTTTTACACCCTAAACCACATAGTGGTCAGGGTATAATATCTTTGATCTGTCAAAAAAATGTGCCTACCAGAAACATTGATTTTAGAGCCCATAAAATATATACCTCCTGAGTCGATCGAGCACTTGGTGTCCGTCCGTTGTATTTATTGTTCGCAGGATTCCAGTCGCGATCATTAACCGATTTTGATAACATTTGGCGTTTTTTCAATAGCGTTTGACGAACGCTATTGAATTTGGAAAATGCGGTCAGATTGCACTCATATACTAACCGATCAGCGTCAAACTTGCCACAAAGTAATCTAATTTACCGCCATTTAAGTGTGCCAAATTCATCGAAACCGGTTCAGATTTAGATATAGCTCCCATATATGTGCATCGCTCGATTTTCCCAACTTTGGCCATAAAACTCTCATTTATTAACAAATTTCAAATATTGAAATATTAGCCGATCGTAGTTATATAAATATATTTCCCAAGATTCACAAATTTGGATTTATTACCCCCACTAATTGAGCGATATCCTCTTTTTTAATAATGGACTCAATATTAGTGGCATACCAACTCTGTAGGTTCAGAATCGACAATAGCTCCTAATATCACACATACACCCAGAAAAAAGTGAGTAAGTTAAATGAAACTCATTGTGAAAAAAGTTGAACTTCGTATAGCGCCAAAGACATTTTTATTTGTTTGAACGATGTGATTTTCATAGAAATTTGGTAGAATGCATCCCATATATTAGCATAAGCGTAGGAAGGGCTCTGGGGAGGGGGCTTAGACCCCCAGAAAAATTTTAGCCCCCCCCCCCAGAATTTGAAAACCTATTTACGATTTTACATTTTTATAAAAATTAAACAAGTATATACTCGTACAACGCACAAAGCTCCACTAAAGACTTTCATGCACAATCGAATTACTTGGGTTGTGGTAGAAGTCTGATATTTATGAAATAAAGCTGTGGTTGAACTTATGATTTAGTTGAATAAAAAATAGTAATTGATATTAAAACTATTCTTTCATAAATTAATATCTTAATAATGCTGCAAAAAAGCGTCGCCAAAAAAGAAGTGAAAATGTTCTTTTTGGGTCTGGAAGTGGTACAAAATTGGCGGAGAAGCGATGAATGTAATATGAACTTGTCATAGAACGAATGTCCAACGTTTCAACAACCATTGCAATGAATTTGCATCACTTCTTAAGGTGTGATCTGAATTCAGGGTTTTGAATGTGAATTAAAAATTTTGTGATATTTTCCCAAATAAATAATTTTTATACTTTTCATGATTTTTAATGCATTCTAACGCTTGTTTGAAAGGTTTTTTAAATATTATCCATTTTTCTATAATGGATTTAGCATTTTTGTGGCAAAATTTGAATAATTTGTACCATTTTATTTATTGTTACTCTTTTTTTAAACTATTTGAAAAAAGAAAACAAAAAATTACGCATTAAAATATAAAAAAAAACTTCCTGTGTAGTTAAAATAGTTAACTTCTTTGTGAGGACATTTTTGGAAGTGCTTTTAAAGTTGTGCCTTTAGAACTCCCAATTTTTTGCTGGGAAAAGTGTGGAACTACCCTATGGGAAATAGATCAACCACAGAACTGGTACCAGTCCCAGTTCTGATCGAAACGTATGTAAGGGACCGTCCACTTTAACATGGGTTTGTCATTGACGGAGTAAACTTACATTTTAGGACTCGTCTTGGACTCATCCCAAAGGACACGTCCTGTGACAATTTAGCAGGAGCAACCCATAAACAGGTCTTCAGGAACCAGTCTCGGACAAACTCTTAGAAATCTCTTTCAATTTGGGCTCCTAATCGAACCCGAAATAAAAAAAAACTTTTAAAATATGTCGAACAAAAGGTTATTCTGATAATTTTATTTCACTAAATATGAAAATTGCAACTAACTGGAGCACAGGTACCAGTTCTGTGATAGGTCCGTCAGTGGCAATTCGCACCAATTTCCCGTAGGGTACTTTTAGTTGCTTTATTATAAATTGATTATCGAGTTATTTTGATGTCTATTTTTTTATTCAATTTTATGAAATAAAACATTAGTTGAACCTATAAGTTCCGTCTATAAAGTTTTAGCTAGGGGGGCTATAGCCCCTCCTAGGAAAATTGTCTAGCTACGCTAATGTATATTAGTTAATATTTTTCTCTATTTAGATACCACTATACTACAGAATGAAAAAATTTAACTAAATTGAATTCATATATAAAAAGATTTTATCGAACTTTTTTCATTCATTTGGACAAATCTTACATATTTGTGGTAATCCTTTTATTTCAAAATTAGAACTGCTTACCTTCGTTTTTTTTATTTATTTTTTTATTTAAAATTTTTGAGACATGCATGAGATAAG